>NW_016815820.1:3012464-3029499 GCF_001698545.2 Rhinopithecus bieti | reverse complement strand
TTTTTTTTTTTTTAACCTAGGGAGGGAGTCTACAGTTTTTTATAGAATTCTTTTGCAGTGGTGCCCAAGAGAGAGAATACAGTCATGGTTTCTTAGTTTCTGTTTCTGATGGGCCAGTAAAGCCCCTTCTTCATCCCTCTTTTCCACTTATCACTAGAGGTAGAAACTAAAAATCATGGCTTCACCCTGCTAAAAGCCAAAAACAAAACAAAACAGAACAAAAAAAAAAAAAAAAAAAAAAAAAAAAAAAAAAAAAGGCGGGTTGGAATTTGCAGTTTAAAAGGTCCACAAACCACAAAAAATGATGCAGAAAAGGAGATAGGTGATAATGGTGTGTCTTCTAGTACATACATTACTAAAATTAGGCTTGGCTTCTTCAGGGCAGAGTATCAGCCCAGTGAGTATATTGGTTATTTCTTTACTGTGTGATAAATTTTCAGAAAATGAAGACAGAAGAGGTCAGTGGAGAGTAAGAGTGTTGCCATAATTCACAGTTGAATTTGGGGAACATTATCAGACATAAGAAAGTGGAGAAGAAACCTGACAATTTGTCCTTTCTTGTTCCTTTCCTTTTCCAGAACAGTTCTGGGCTGGCAATCAGGTGAAGAGAAATGTAAGATACTTGGGTTAGAGGGTGAGGAAATTCCAGGACAGCTTTGACATCTGCAGTAGCAAAGAGGAGAGGAAGGGGCAGAGGACGGGGCGGGAAGTGGAAAGCTTCAAAAGCTGGGAAGAAGGAGTGTCCATATCAATGCAGGGGCATATGTAAGCTGAAACTGGATGAAACTTAAATACGTTGTGAAATAATAGTATGATGGGTCAATCTCCACCTAGCAGACAGTGCAGCTTTCCACCGTACCTGGCCACCATGAAGAGTTTTCCATAAAACTCCTTTCTGTAAAACATAGCTAATCAAGCAAATCATCAAATGGCTGAGCAGTTTTCTATCTGCTCTTGCTATTTTCCATCTTCTCTTGAGGCACTTCCCTAACCTCCAATTCCTATCATTACCCAACTTCTAATTTAACATAAATAGAAATTAAGGTTCGAGTATGTGCATACATGTATGTGCACATGTGTATGTACACACTCTCTCTCTCTCTTCTTTCCAAAATACTGATGATGGCAACAGCAGGAACTGTGCTAACCAATGTTGTTCTCATTTATTGGCCCAGAAAAAACCCTACTCATGCAGTGGCAGTTAAAAGGTGCTCTAGGTAAATTGTTAAATAGGCAAAGTATGTTATTGATGATCTCAGCCTCTTCTGTGCCTCCCTGTCCCATGATGCCCACTCCAACTAATACACATTTTCAGTCCTTTTCTCTATCTACTTTACAGTGCCCTGGCTTCCTGGTTTCTCTTGTTAGTCAAGAAGAAATATGATCTTATAAGTCATAATACTAAGAGTATTGCTTCTGCCAATAGTAGTTATATCTTAAGAACTCAACAGTATCAAATAAAGTAGCAGGTCCATCTAGTTGATGTTAAATAGCAGAACCTGCTTTATTCCTGGTAATACTGTAATTAAATATTTCTGTCAAACTTTTGATCATAAGATGAATAAGTTCTAAGGATCTAATGTACAGCATGGTGACTATAGTTAATAATACTGTGTTACATACTTGAAATTTGGTAAGAGAATAGATTTTAAGCATTTTCACCAAAAAAAAAAAAAGGTAATCATGTAAGCCATGTAAGGTGATGAATGTACTAATTAACATGACTAAGGTAATCATTTCACCATGTGTGTGTGTGTGTGTGTGTGTGTATATATATATATATATAATCATACTGTGCATTTTAAATATATTCCACTGCATTTGTCAATTTAAAAAAATCTGAGGTTGGGTGTGGTGGCTCACACCTGTAATCCCAGCATTTTGGGAGGCCAAGACAGGAGGATTGCTCAAGCCCAGGAGTTCAAGACAAGCTTGGGAAACATGGAGAAACCCCATCTCTACAAAAGGTACAAAAATTAGCTGGGCGTGGTGGCACATGCTAGTCCTAGCTACTGGGGAGGCTGAGGTGGGAGGATCGCTTGAACCTGGGAGGTTGAGGTTGTAGTTGGCTGTGATCACGCCACTGGACTCCAGCTTGGGTAACAGAACGAGATCCTGTCAAAAAAAAAAAAAAAAAAAAAAAGAAAAGAAAAGAAAATTCTGACACTAAAAATTATATGTAGAACTTGATGTGGAACAGTATGAAGTGGAATGTTAGTTCCCTTCTTTTTAAGAAGGTATCTTGCTATCCTAACTTTTCTCCCTCTATTCTTTCTCTAAATATTATTTATGGATTAACCCTACAGGGAGTTTGTTTTTTAAAAAAGCCACACCTCTATTCCAAAGCTCACAAAGAACACTTCTAAAAGGAAATCCCAAAAGGTGAGCAATTGCATCACTCACTGGAGGCCACCACAGATTAGTCTCTGCTGGACACCTTCAAGATCTTGGTCTTGTCTTGTTAAAGATATTCCATGGGTGGCCTTCTTCATGTTCTCTAGAAATATAATTCCACAATAGAGAATTCTATACTCTTCAGGAGGGATTTAGTAATATCCTGCCAACATCTTCCAATTCTTACTGTTTTTCTGAAAACAATTCTCCTTTAGCCAGAGAATCCAACAAGTCTGAAATTAGAAATTTTAAACCAAAATACAAAGACCACAATAGAAGTATACAGAAGAAAAAGTACACAAATGCACACATACAGAGTTGTGTTTATCCTAAAAGCCTCTGAGAATTTCATATCAGGCCTGTGCAGATAGATAACAAACACTTCTTTAATCTTCTCTTTGAAGCTTCAGCTTCAATAGGAAAGGGAAGCTATCACTCCTCTGCAATATCCATACTCAGTGTCATCAGGACCATGCAAATGACATTTGGAACTGAAAAATGATGAGTACAGAATGAGCAGAGAGAGAATGTTGCAACTATATTGATGATGATCATTTTCACATTCAGTAAAAATAAACCCATCTTCATTTGTGCCTCCAATAGTGAAAATGGAAGAATAAAATTTCACAATATTTTCTCTATGCTACAGAACACAGTCTTAAAATTTTAGTATTACATTGTAGAGTATGCTATTCATGTTTTCAAATTAAAGATGTTTTGGCTGGGCACGGTGACTTGCGCCTGTAATCCCAGTACTTTGGGAGGTCAGAAGTTCAATATTAGCCTGACCAACACGGTGAAATCCTGTCTGTACTAAAAATACAAAAAAATTAGCTGGGCATGGTGGTGCATGCCTGTAATCTCAACTACTTAGGAGTCTGAGGCAGGAGGATCACTTGAACTCAGGAGGCGGAGGTTGCAGTGAGCCGAGATTGAGCCATGCACTCCAGCCTTGGGAAGAGAGAGACTCTGCCTCAAAATAAATAAATAAATATAAATAAATAAAATAAAGATGTTTTAACTGAACTTTAGGTCAGATGCAGTGGCTCACACCTATAATCCAAGCACTCTGAGAGGTCAAGGTGGGTATATTGCCTGAGCCCAGGAGTTTGAGTCCAGCCTAGACAACATGGCAAAACCCCGTCTCTACAAAAAGTACAAAGATTAGCTGGGTGTGGTGGTGTGCACCTGTAGTCCCAGTTGCTGAGGAGGCTGAGATGGGAGGATTGCATGAGCCTGGGAGGTTGAGGCTACAGTGACCCATGATTGCACCACTGCACTCTAGCCTGGGCAACAGAGTGAGACCATGTCTCGAAAAAAAAAAAAGTAAAAAATAAAAAATGAATTTTAGTTCGGGGAAAGGTACAAATAAACTGAACCCACAGTATTGAGGGAATCTTGATAAGCAGCAGTCACTGTAGTAGTAATAATAGTAGTGCTAATAACAATGCTAAGATTTATTGAACATTTTGTTGGACGTTGCTCTAAGCAGTTTTCTTACATTAACCCATTTCCTCCACACTCTAACCCTATTATTATGCCCATTTTCTAAATGAGAAAACTGAGGCATCAAGGATTAAATAACTTACTCATCATTACACAGCTTTTAAGTGGAGTGGATAAGTTTCCATCACCAACAACCAATTTCAGAACAGGATCTCTAATAAGAAACTAAGGAGGAAAGTCTTGAAAACATAATCTAACAATTAAAACAATCATCAAAATTAACTGAGTCTTTCTCTAAAGATATTTTACTATTCTAAAAGAATTCAGTGACTCAGCCAACCAATTCAATATTTATTGGATGTTTTCTATGACAAGCCCTTTGCCCAGGTACTATGGTTGAAATGATGATTATAATAGATATGGTTCATATACAAATATATTTTAGTATCTTTCATGCTGCGAACACACAGTTCTAGGTTGCCACCCCAAATTCATAGAGTCTATAAAGAACTTAATTGGACAAGCAAAAAACAACGCCATCAAAAAGTTTGCAAAAGACATGAACAGACACTTCTCAAGAGAAGACACACAAGTGACCAATGAATATTTTTAAATGCTCAACATTACTAATCATCAGAGAAATGCAAATGAAAACCATCTCACACTAATCAGAATGGCTATCACTATTATTATATTTTTTTGAAACAGGGTCTCGCCCTGTCATCTATGCTGGAGTGCTGTGGTGTGATCATGGCTTACTGCAGCTTCAACCTCCTGGACTCAGGCGATCCTCCCCACCTCAGCCTCCCAGTAGCTGGGAGCAGCACATGCCACCACACCTGGCTAATTATTGTATTTTTTGTAGAGACAAAGTTTCTCAATGTTGCCCAGGCTGGTCTCAAACTCCTGAGCTCAAGCTCGCCTCAGTCACCCAAAGTGCTGGGATTACAAGTGTGAGCCATCACACCTAGCCAGAATGGTTATTATTAAAAAGTCAAGAAACAACAGGTGCTGGTGAGGCTGTGGAGAAAAAGGAACACTTATACATTGTTGGTGGGAATGTAAATTAGTTTAGCTGCTGTGGAAAGCAGTTTGGAGATTTGTCAAAGAACTTAAAACAGAACTACCATTCAACCTAGCAATCCCATTACTGGGTATATATCCAAAAGAAAATAAATCCTTCTACCAAAAAGACATATGCACTTTGTAGGTTCATCACAGCACTATTCACAATAGCAAAGACATAGAATCAATCTATGTGTCTATCAGCAGTGGATTAGATTTTTTAAAATGTGGTATATATACATCATGGACTATGATGCAGCCATAATAAAGAATGAAATCATGTCTTTTTCAGCAACATGGATGCAGCTGGAGGCCATTATCCTAAGCAAATTAATGCAGAAACAGAAAACCAAATACTGCATGTTTTCACTTAAAAGTGGGAGCTAAACATTAGGTACTTATGAACATAAAGGTATGAGCAATAGACACTAGGGACTAAAAGAGGCGGGAAAAGAGAAAGAGGGGTAGGAGTTGAAAAACTATTGGGTACTGTGATCACTATTTGGGTGATGGGATCATTTGTATCCCAAGCTTCAGCATCACACTATATACCCTGAAACAAACCTGCACATGTACCCCAAGTGTAAACTAAAAGTTGAAAGAGTAAAAAATAAACAAACAATTCACAGAAAACATCATCAGGTTTCTGCTGAAAATAGGGCTACTGAATCTAAATCAACAGATTGCAAGGGAGAGAATATTAGATTCTTGGCCATGGAGCTAACCAATGAATATGGTTACTGAGATCAAAGTACTCAGAGCTTTATCCCCCTCAGTCAGCTAATTAGATAGATCCTGATGAAACAGGTCAGACAAACAACTGTAGCTGTTCTCATATTATTAGAAATACTGGTCAGGTGAGGTGGCTCATGCCTGTAATCCCAGCACTCTGGGAGGCCAAGGCAGGTAGGTTGCTTGGACCCAGGATCTCGAGACCAGCCATGGGTAACATGGCAAAACCCTGTCTCAAAAAAAAAAAAAAAAAAAAAAAAGCCAGGCATGGTGGCGCATGCCTGTAGTCCCAGCTACTTGGGAGGCTGAAATGGGAGAATCCCTTGAGCCCGTGAGGTTGAGGCAGCAGTGAGCCATGATCGCACCACCGCAACTCCAGCCTGGGTGAAACAGCAAGACCCTGTCTCAAAAAAAAAAAAAAAAAAAGAAAGGAAAAATAATTCTATTTCCCAACTATAATAAAATGATTAACATTTATTAGCATTTATATGTTAGGCATTGTGCTAGATATACACATATACATATACATCATATATACATTTTTGAGACAGAGTCTCACTCTGTCACCCAGCCTGGAGTGCAGTGGCACAATCTCGGCTCACTGCAACCTCTGTCTCCTGGGTTCATGCGATTCTCGTGCCTCAGCCTCCTGAGTAGCTGGGATTACAAGCGTGCGCCACCACACCCAGTTAATTTTTTTCTTTTTAGTAGAGATGGGGTTTTCCCATGTTGGCAAGGTTGGTCTTGAACACCTGGCCTCAAGTGATTTACCCACCTCAGCCTCCCCAAAGTGCTGGGATTACATGGTTGAGCCACCACATCCAACTCTGTGCTAGGTATATGTTTTACATGTATTATTTTATTTATTTATTTATTTATTTTTGAGACAGAGTTTTGCTCTTGTTACCCAGGCTGGAGTGTAATGGTGCTGTCTTGGCTCACTGCAACCCTGCCTCCCAGGTTCAAGGGATTCTCCTGCCTCAGCCTGCTGAGTAGCTGGGATTACAGGCATGCGCCACCACGCCCAGCTAATTTTGTCTTTTTAGTAGAGAGGTGTTTCTCTCTGTTGGTCAGGCTGGTCTCGAACTCCCGACCTCAGATGATCCGCCCGCCTTGGCCTCCCAAAGTGCTGGGATTACAGGGATGAGCCACCATGCCTAGCACATGTATTATTTTATTTAATATTCATAACAACCCTAGGAAGTCAGTACTTTTTTTTTATTTTTAAGACAAGGTTGTGTTCTGTCATCCAGGCTGGAATGCAGTGCTGCAATCATAGCTTATTATAAACTTGAACTCCTGGGCTCAAGCAATCTTCCTGCCTCAGCCTCCCAAGTAGCTGGGACTATAGGTGTGCACCACCACACCTGGCTAATTTCCCTTATTTTTTATTTTAGTAGATACAAATTCTCACTATGTTGCCCAGGCTGGTCTCAAACTTCTGGCCTCAAGTGATCCTCCTGCTTTGACCTCCCAAAGCACTGGGATTATAGCATGAGCCACTATACACAGCCCAGGACTACTATTATTACCCCATGTCACAGATGAGGAAACTCAAACTCAGGAAGGTCAAACAACTTGGCCAAGATCACATAGCTACTAAGTGGCAGAACCAAGATTTGTATCCAGGTTATATTTCACACTGCTATAAAGATGCTACCTGAGACCGGGTAATTTATAAATAAAAGAGGTTTAATTGACTCACAGTTCCACATGGCTGCGGAGGCTTCACGAAACTCACAACCATGGTGGAAGGTGGCAGGAAAGCAAGCACCTTCTTCACAAGGTGGAAGGAGAGAGTGTGAGAGAACGGGGAAGCGCTAGACACTTAATCAAACAACCAGATCTTGTGAGAACTCACTCACTATCATGAGAGCAGCAAGGGGCAAATCTGCTCCCACGATCCAATCACCTCCCACCAGGTCCCTCCCTCGACATGTGGGGGCTATAATTCAAGATGAGATTTGGATGGGGACACAGAGCCAAACCATATCACAGGTCTACTTGGTTCCAGAGTCCAAGCTCTTAAATTCCATATTAACTGCTTTCCTACTGGCTATAAAATAAAAAATAAATCTAGTACTTAAGAGAAGATACAATTGCTTTGTTAGATAGCCTATAGGCATGAATCAACTCTAATATGAGTATTAGGGAGTGGTTAGACAGAGGTCTTTAACCTGGAGTCCATAGTTTGGGCTTCAGGGGATTTCCTAAACTCCCTAAAATTGTGGGTGAAATGTAATATTTGTTTTCTTTTCTCTTGGAGAAGAGTCCATAGACTTCATTAGTGTCAATAACTCACCTCCGCCCCGCACCCACCAAAAATGATATGACCCACTGAATTAGATGAATAGAGTTGTAATGGCATTATAAAACTAGCTATCCAGAAAGGCCAACATCTGTGATGTTATAAATCTAGAACATCTAGATGAATTATTTTTTTTGCAACTGAAGTATTAAAAGTGTTATTTTACCTGTGACTTATGGAAATTTAAAATACATCATATACTCTCTGCTTTGGTAAACCCCTGCTGCACAAAATCAAATCTCTTCTTAATGACTTAAGGACATCCAAATTTGAACTTCTTCTTTTTTGTTGTTTTTGAGACAGGGTCTTGCTCTGCTGCCCACACTGGAGCATAGTGGCACAATCTCAGCTCACTGCAACCTCTGCCTCCCAGCGTCAAGCCATCGTTCTACCTTGGCCTCTCCAGTATCTGGGACTACAGGCATGCTCCACCATGCCTGGCTAATTTTTGTATTTTTTGTAGAGACAGGGTTTCACCATGTTGTCCAGACTGGTCTTGAACTCCTGGACTCAAGCAATCTGCCTGCCTTGGCCTCCCAAAGTGCTGAGATTACAGGTGTAAGTTACTGCACTCAGCTTGAACTTCCTTTTTGTACTAAAATAGCAATGCCTTCTGAATGCATAGGCTGTCTGCAATACTCAGTGTCCAAAGACTTCTATCTCTCTCTTGAACATCTCTGTTCTCTGACAATGGCTGCCTCCAAACAGACTGTAAAGGCTAACACTGAAGAGTTATCCTGGCATTGAAAATGGAATCTTGGCCGGGCGCGGTGGCTCAAGCCTGTAATCCCAGCACTTTGGGAGGCCGAGACGGGCGGATCACGAGGTCAGGAGATCGAGACCATCCTGGCTAACACGGTGAAACCTCGTCTCTACTAAAATACAAAAAAAACTAGCCGGGCGAGGTGGCGGGCGCCTGTAGTCCCAGCTACTCCGGAGGCTGAGGCAGGAGAATGGCGGAAACCCGGGAGGCGGAGCTTGCAGTGAGCTGAGATCCGGCCACTGCACTCTAGCCCGGGCGACAAAGCAAGACTCCGTCTCAAAAAAAAAAAAAAAAAAAAAAAAGAAAATGGAATCTTAGGATTCAGATGGACACCTAGTTGAGCACGGATTCCATGCAAGTTGTTAAGGCTAGTGACCTTGCAACTGACCTTGAATAGTGAGCCACATGGTAGAAGTTTATTTATGTCCAAGGAAATGGCTTTGCTGAGCACTGCTAAGAGTCTGTACACTAAATATTTCCTATAATTTCTTTTCTCGCTTGGAAAGATTCATATTGTTTTCAAATTATCTTCTGAAAGTGTCCCATCTACTACCTTGCAGAAGGTATGGACAAGTGGCAAAGAGTAACATGGCCAGTGACACCCCACAAGAGAAATGGGAAAAGAGCACCATCTGGTGGAAGTCCCCAGTGGAGGCATCCAAGGCCTGGGACCCAGGGGTCCAGGTACCAGCCTTAGAAACAATTGGGCAGCAAAAAGAAGGTCCTTGGTGGGACAGTTGGTGATCCTTCCAGTCCCAGTTCCTTAATCTCACCAAAAGTACAAGACCTAATGCCTACCTACAAGAAACTTATAATCTAGTCCAAAATATGAGCTCTTTGTATATAATGAGATGACAATCTAATATGGCAAATAAATACTATTGTAACAACACACAATAGGCATATAACTCAATTATGTAATAGAAGAACACACCACAAGAAGGTCCTGGGTTCTTTTAGGGGATGTAATATTTCAGTGGTCTTGAGTCTATATGTACAAGCACATCTAGGTAGATAATACAATGTTCACCTACTTACTAAATACAATGGTCACAATCAAACTTTTATTAAATAAACAACATTATCTGAGATTGACAGTATAACTCATCACCTGCTCCCCACCACAATTTTAGAGTCCATTCCTGGACAGCAAAAAAGAAATTAAATTTTGAAAAGAAATTAAAGTACTATTTACCACTAGAGTCTCCTATAACACTTTTGCTACATGGAATCATTGCTATGGTCAATGAAACACCCACTCTGGGTATAAACATTAAGAAACCTAAGAACTATTTTTGATCAGTGAGTGATCAGCTTCCTGATTGCAACACTGGAAACCCACATTCTAATATTCCTTCCCCTACTTTCTAGCGTGAGGACTGTTTTTTCACCAGCAAATCTCACTAGTATGTCTACACAATCCCCATACTTCCTGCATGTAATAGGCAACGAACTATAATTCGATGAACTAATAAAGGAGAAATGCCAGCCAAATACATTATTTCAAAATAAAGACACTAAATAACAGGTCAGAGTTAGAGAGTTTTTTTTTTCCCTGTAAATAAAAAGGAGTCATTGAAAGGTTTGTTTGTTTTCTTGTCTTTAAGGATAAAGAATGATGTCCACATCGAATCCAGCAGAGATGTGTAGCATGGATGGGAGGAAGAAAAGTGGGGAGATAGATTAGGAAGCTACTTGAGAGCAAGAGAAGAGACAAGAGATTAGATAACAGACTTAGAGACTGGCTGGGAGCACAGAATCAAGAGGAAAGTCAGAGACGCCTTTTGGTTCCAAACTTGTGTATTGGAGAAAACAAGGTACTGGTTATGTACAAAGAACTCCAGCTGATTACTGTATTCTAAACTGTTGTCTCTTTGGCCCTTGTTCTGTCATTTTTGTCACTGTTGACGCTTAAAAACCTAATTTTGTTTTATTTTTTTGCTTGCTTCAGGTTAACAGCTACTCTTCGACCACTGAGACACCATTATCTGATTAGTGAATAACTGATAGCTGAGTGACTGTGTGACTGTGGTCCATATACTCACTGAATTTTATAGCTGGAAGGACACTTAAAATCATTAAATCTAGCCTTCACTTTACAGATGAGAACAATGAAGCATGGAGAGGTTATCTGATTGCACCATAGCAGTTTAAAAGTCCACACTGTGGGGCCACCACAGTTTATCTTGTACAGAATCAGGGTCAAATTCTAGAATTTGATACTCATTTAAAAATGAGATGGTTTCTACAAAAACATTTAAAACCTCCTTGGAAAACTCAGCTATCATGCCTTTGATATTTTCCTTTTTATGAACACAGACATATTATTCACCTGAAGGCAAATGTTATGTAAAAATTTTTTAAGCTAGATTAGTTATTAGAGTTCATCTAGGCTAGGTGGATATCTCAGCATTAACATGCCAACACAGTCTCTGTATCTCAAGTTATGAATACTGCATCTGTTCTCTCAATAGTAGAGATGAATAAATTTCCACTCTTTGCCAGACACTTTGTGAGGGTCTAAGAGCACAGAAAATCCAACTGTGGACTAGTTTGGTCGAAATAATCAAATTTTGTAGAAGTAATGTAATTGGCCCAGAACATGCAAATGGTAAAAACTGGGACCACAAGAACCCATGTCTGACTAATGCCAGAATGTGTCTTACTGCCTGCAGATAAGAGTTGCTGTTGGCTCATGCCTGTAATCCCAGCACTTTGGGAGGCTGAGGTGGGCAGATCACAAAGTCAGGAGATCGAGACCATCCTGGCTAACACAGTGAAACCCCGTCTCTACTAAAAATACAAAAAAATTAGCTGGGTTTGGTGGTGGCTGCCTGTAGTCCCAGTGACTCAGGAGGCTGAGGGAGGAGAATGGCGTGATCCCGTGAGGCAGAGCTTGCAGTGAGCCGGGATCGCACTACTGGACTCCAGCTGGGAAACAGAGCAAGACTCTGTCTCAAAAAAAAAAAAAAAAAAAAAAAAAAAAAAAAAACACAGTTGCTGAAGGAGGATTCCGGATCAGAGAGAAGCCTGGCAGGGGAGGGGAGGGTCACAGAGAGGCCAGGCCCAAGATGCAGAGGGAGGTCAGGCAGAGGGGCCAGGCCCAGAAGTAAAGGTAGCAAAGGGCCAGCCCAGCACCCCAAAGCAGTTATGTTGAGTAAGGGACAGGGTAGGATACTGAGTAGGTTCCATCCTGAGAGCCTCTCTTGTCTCTTATGAAGTAGACTGAGATGTCATGGAAAGAGTGAGAAGCAATATGATGAGGTAAAGACTGACAAGGGTTGGGGGAAGAAAAAAAATCAAGGAAAAAGGTTGCTGATTTGGGGCGTGTGAAATAACTACCAGTTATCACTAAGGATTCGGTTGAGGTTGAAGACTAAGCTTTACTGTAGTGCAGCCAGGATGGAGGCTCATGCCTATAATTCCAGCACTTTGGGAGGCCAAGGTGGGCAGATCACTTGATTCCAGGAATTTCAGACCAGTCTGGGCAACATGGTGAGACCCCATCTCTACAAAAAATAAAAAAAAAATTAGCCATGTGTAGTGGCTTGCACCTGTGGTCCCCACTACCTGAGAGGCTGAGGTGGGAGGACTGCTTCAGTCCAGGAGGTTGAGGCTTCAGTGAACCATGATTGTGCCACTACACTCCAGCAACGGTGACAGAGCAAGACCCTGTCTCAAAAAAAAAAAAAAAAAAAAAAAAAATTTAAATTAAAAGGTTTACTGTGGCGCAATCCAATTGTGCAATTTTTCTCCAGAACTGAATAGCTTCCCAGATATACAAGCAGAGAAGTTGGACAGTTGAACTGATGATCCGAGATTAGGATTTTTCTAGGCTTGTGGGATGAAAAGACAAGAGAGTCAGAGAATACTAGAGGACTAGAGGGATAGGTCATAGAGCTCAGGCTGATCAGAGAAGAAACCAATTGCCAAAGACTTCACTATAGCGCCTGCATATATTAAATACCTTAGTTCATTAAAACATTCAAAAGCAGGAGATATCATTACTCTTCTCTTTCAGGAGTAGAACTGTCCTTTGTCCCACAGATCCCAAACCTCTCCCGCTGTGTTCCCTATTTCAATGGATGATATTACTATCCACCCAGCTGAAACTTGGGAATCATCCCTTTACCTCTTTTTCTATTACTATATATATCCCATCAGTCACCAAGACCTGTAGATTCTACTCCCTTAATACCCTTTTAATCAATCTCCTCTCCATCTCTGCAGACACTGAATTCATGTGAGCTCTTAAAAGGCCTCACCCACATCCATGTAACTACATGGCAAATGGTCCACCTGCCCTCATCCTCCTCCCTCTGACCTACTCTCCTCAGTGCTGATGGAAAAGGGAATGGAATGAGCATGAAGAACAAAGTCTTTGCAGACAGGTCTGGGTTGAAGTCCCAGCTCCTCCATCTTCTAGCTGAGACTTTTTCTGCAGCCTCAGTTTCCTCACCTTTAAAACAGAAATAATAACCACATCTTCCTCGTTTGGTTCTTGGGAGGACTAACAGAGGTAATGCACGTAAAGAACCTGGTAAACCACCAATAAATGTTCAGCTGTTAGTCATTAGCATCTTCATTATCTTAATGACCTAAAAGGCAAGCCTAGTTCCATCATCATCCTGCTTGAAATCCTTCCATGGCTCACCTCAGCTCTCAGGTCCTCCCCAGCTCCTGCTCACACTCCTGCCCATTTGTTGCTGCACCCTCTGCCAGCAAACCTTTTCTTTCATGCCTCCTTCTTCTCCTAGTGGACCCTCCATGATCCTTCGAGGCTCAGCTCAGTGTCCTATGTTAGGGTTCCCACAGCACATCTGTGCATGCCTCTCAGTAACACCTATAATACTGTATTAGCATCTTCTTGTCTCTCTGTCACTGAGACCTCAAGGGGCAGTGGCATAGAGCTTGTGCTCAATAAATGTCTGCTAAATCAGTGAATGGAGGTAAGAAGCAGCAAGGGCTGTCTGAGTTCGGTATGAGACTCATCCAGTACAAGAGAGCATTTCAGGGAGGGGTAGGGACAAGCGTGGAGAGGCAGACAGAGGGCAAGGCACTTCCAGGCAATGCTATGAAGTATGGATTTTATTCCGAAAAGATGGGGCTGGGGTGCCTTCATTTTCCTCTAAATCACTCACACAAAGGCAAGAGGGGAAAAAAGAAAGAAAAGAAAAGTAAGGGATGAAAGAGAAGAGAGACAAAAATAAGAAACCTTGTTAAATTGAAACCTTCATCCAAATGAATAATTTTTCCCCCAAAGCCTGGCTTCAAAGACAAACCACAAAATGACCAGCAAAAATATACTTCAAAAGACATGACCGAATACACACTGTGGTGGCAAGAATCCAATATATAAATACAATCAATTTGTTTCCTCATTAGAAGCTTTCATGAAGAAAATGATTTAATATAAATGCTAAAGCTACCGACATAGATTAATTGAAAAATAACAACAGAATCCTAATCAAAGATATAACATTATTTCACTCATTCACACTACACCAAAATCTGAATCAATAAATAATAACAGAATTTTGAAAGCCAGCTTCTACTGGTAACCACTCTAAGAACTACAATGAATTACTGACATTTTCATAAAATGCCTATCCTTATGTGTACACTTTTTTCTAGTTAAGAACTGAGATATATACAGAAATCCAGAAATCATTTTAAAATTATTTCATACTTTTCCTAAATTCATATCAACTTACTTAATCCACATTATTGCTTTTGCCCTCAAGTTGACTTTTTTCCCTAATTGTACAAGATTCTATACTAAAGTATCACTCTTTTTTTTTCTTTTTTGAGACAGAGTCTTACTCTGTTGCCCAGGCTGGAGTGCAGTGGCATAATCTCGGCTCACTGCAACCTCTGCCTACTGGGTTCAAGCAATTCTCCTGCCTTAGCCTCCTGAGTAGCTGGGATTACAGGTGCCCACCACCATGCCCAGCTAATTCTTTTGTGTTTTTAGTAGAGACAGAGTTTCACCATGTTGGCCAGGCTGGTCTCAAACACCTCGTGATCTGCCCGCCTTGGCCTCCCAAAGTGCTGGGATTACAGGCATGAGCCACCGTGCCCGGCCTAAAGTATCATTCTTACCCATTTATTACTTTGTACAGTATGTACAGCAGTCATAATTAAACTCTTACATAAAGTACCCAATTATCCAAGTCATAAAAAATGGAATGGATTTGATCTAAAGGCTAATGACTATATGACCAGCTCTGTTGGCATATCAATACAGGTCAGGGGTCCCCAGAGGTTTGATTACAATCAACCAGTCAATCCCAGGCTTTACCTGGCTCATCTTGGGACCAGGGCTTTCAGTTCTGTCCCACTTTGAGAGATTCTCCAGCATCAGAAACATCTTGAGATGTTGCCAGTTCACAAGGAAGCACAGAGCAGCATATGAACATATCCCCATCTCCTCACCCCGGGAGCTAAATCAGGCTGAAACGTTGTCAGCTACTGACAGGTCTTAAGCCCTGCTGGTAAGATTTTCCCCTCATTGTTAAAATTCAGTCGAGAACCAAAATAGGCACCTACCTCACAAACAAAAAACAAAAAACAGGGTCTTCTGATAAAGATTTGTACATGCTTTCCTGATCTTAAGAATCCCTTGGACCTCTTATTGAAGAACAAATTCTCAGGGTCTACCCCAGACCTAGTGAATTAGCATCTCCAGGGTAGAGGCCTAGAAGTCTATATATTTTAACAAAATATAACTGAGTCTGGCATATGGTATGTGTGTGATGAATGCTAGCTGTGACTATTATTCTAAAAAAAAACAAAAAACCACATGCGGGGAGGAGGGAGGGGATAGCATTAGGAGCTATACCTAATGGAAATGACGAGTTAATGGGTGCAGCACACCAACATGGTACATGTATACATATGTAACAAACCTGCACGTTGTGCACACGTACCCTAGAACTTAAAGTATAATAATAAAAAAAACCCACATAAATGGGAACCACTCAGACTGTGTCCTCTACTCCTTACTCTCCCAGAGGAAGAGAAGAATGATTGTCAATGGCAAATGGCAGGTGCAGCAAAGCAGCACCAAGAGTCAGCTTCATGCTCTGGGGAGAACACTACATCTCCTCCACATGGTTTCTGGTGCTCCACATGTCTAGGGAAACTTCTCTAGCAACAAACTATAGAAATGATCCCTGAAAGTACAGTCTTTATGACTGTTATGCTTAGGCTGCAGAGATAAGGAGTCTCTAAAGTCCTCATTCTTTCTGAGAAAACGCATCCTCTGTTACTTCTATAACCCTCAGTATACCTAGCACTGTGCATTGCCTGTAATAGTGGTTCAAAAAACCACTTCACTGAATGTCCTCAGTGAAGCCATCTTAACCAAAAGTTTGAAGGAAACCATTGAACAGGTCTAGTGCACATGACTGAACAATCAAAAGTATTTTCACCCTCCAGGTGAATTTGTATTTTAAAACAGGATGTTTAACCCAAATGAATCTCTATGTGGTGAAACTGCAGGCATGTAACAAATTGAAAACAAACATTCAGACCTTCTAGAGCAGATTATCTAGGAGTAGTGGGCTCCATGCTGGTCCATGGAGGAGCTAAGATGAGTCTAGCCGCTCACTGGTCCAAGAACTGCTTGAAAAACAAGAATATGTCTTATCTGACGCTGTCTTGATCACCTGGCATGGTGCCTGACATAAACAAATAACCAATACATATTTGTTAAGTAAATTATCTGCTTCCGGTCTATAATCCTCACCCTGCTTTTAGTTGATTCCATTTCTCTTTATTACCAACATAAAAATCAATCATGGTGACTGATGTTTTGAGAAGAAGGAAGTGAATGGTTTACTTAAGCACCCTCACTTTGGAAAAGTAGTCTGACAAATACAAATGTTTAACTAAATAGTCACACAGAGTGTAGATAATCCTCTTCTAATGAAGGATTCATCCTGTGTCAGTTCAGTGCAGCTCAAAGGGATAACATCTGAAAAATGGAAGTTGTTCCCAGTCAGTGATACCTCATCTAATGAAGGCCTTGAGAGTCAACTTCCTTAAAAAAAAAAAAATTTAGAAAATAATCATAAAATAAAACTCAAAGTACTGCTGCATTTCACAAGACTCAAAAATAATTTCATTTTCATGTGTATGTATTTAAATACAGAGTAAAACACTTCGGAAGACAGTTATTTATTTGCACAGAAGTGACCCAAGGCCAGGCTGCACAATTAAAGCCTAATTTCCTCTTCCCATATCTTTCCCTGTTGGTGCCAACTGTTTTCCCACCTGAAAACTGAATATCCTTCAACTCTTAAATCTCTGCCCTTTTTAAAAAT
>NW_016815820.1:2998379-3012266 GCF_001698545.2 Rhinopithecus bieti | reverse complement strand
TTATTTATTTATTTATTTATTTTTGAGATGGAGTCTCGCTCTGTTGCCCAGGCTGGAGTGCAGTGGAGCAATCTCAGCTCACTGCAACCTCTGCCTCCTGGGTTCAAATGATTCTCCTGCCTCAGCCTCCTGAATAGCTAGGATTATAGGCGTCCACCATCATGCCCAGCTAATTTTTTTGTATTTTTTTTAGTAGAGACAGGGTTTCACTATGTTGGCCAGGCTGGTCTCAAACTCCTGACCTCAAGTGCTCTACCTGCCTCAGCTTCTCAAAGTGCTGCGATTACAGGCGTGAGCCACCACACCCAGACAACAAATTACTCTTTTTTAAAAGTTTGCTCTTTGGCATGGAATGGAGGAGCAGAATAAACTGGAACAGGGAGAGACTTGAGGCAGAGAACCAGAAAGGAGAATTCTGCAGTGCTTGAGTACAACTTTATGAAGACTAAAGTTTAGCTAGTGACAAAGGGAAGAAAAAGGGGAGGACATTTAGAACGAAGAATCAACAGGCCTTGTTGATGGTTTGGGGAGTGAAGGGGAACCAATCAGGAATGACTCCCAGGATTTTGCCTTGGGAGCCTAGGCCTAGAGAAAGCAGAGGTAGACTTCAGGGGTGAGCAGAATATAAGATAATGAGTTCAGTTCTGGACATTCAAGCAGTTAGGATTCTTCTGGCCACAAGTAACAGAAAACCTGACTGACAAGGGCCTAAGCAAGTGGAAGTTAATTTTTCCCACAAAACAAAAAGTCTGAAGACAGGAGATTCCAGAGTTGTGCAGGGCCCAAGAATGACATGAAGGAGCCAGGCTCTTCCCATATTTCTGCTCTAACACCTTAGAGCAGAGTAATGTCCTACTGCATTTCAGTGTATTACTATCTCCCAACTATAAGACTATCCTGTGAGAATCTATCAGAAGTCTTCTTACATTTATTTGGCCATAACGATATTTTATGTAAATTCTAGATTAAGCACTGGCAAAAGAGAATGGCTTATAGATCACGATTCTGTTGTCAAGGAAGAAGGGATGGTGGCTGCTGAGTGGGCATCCAGCAGGGTATGCCCAGCTTAGTGAAGTTTGAAGTATCTTTGAGACACCCAGAAGGAGGTATTCAATATGCTGTCTGGTGCTTTGGAGGGAGAACTGCAGCTGAGCTATAGAATTGGGAGTCTCCCATGCACCGGGGAAGCTGTGGAACTATGGACATGCATGTAACTGCCTCCTAAGGAGAATGTGGTGAGGAAAGAGAAAACCCTGAGGAACAAGAGCAAAGAGGGCAGGGTAGAAAAACGAGCTCAAGGGCCTAAAAAAGAGCATAAACACAAGGAAGAAGAAAACCAGGAGAATTCATGAGAATCAATGGAGAGTTTTTTACATTTATGAGAAAAAGGACGTGATCAACAATGTCAAATGCTACAGAAAGACCAAATAAGACAAAGACTTAACAGTATCACCTGGCTGTGGCAATTGGAGACATTGGTACATTGGAGAGAGTAGCTCAATAGGAGCAGAAGCTAGATTAAAGGGGACTGAAGAGTGACTGGGAAGTGACTAGAGACTAGGAAGCCAGAAATAGCTAGTCTAGGCTTCTATTTCAAGAAGTTTGCCTGCAAAAAAAAAATAGATGCAAAGACAGTAGCTAAGAGGGAATCACTGTGTACAACACAATGTTTTTATTAATATTAGGAGAAATTTGAGCATATTTATATAATGATTGGAGAGACATAATGAAGAAGGAAAAGCTAAATTTAAGAAAGAGGAAGTCTCTGTGTCAAGAATGGAGTGAAGATAACAACTATGAGCCAATGCTTCAGTCCTCAAATATTGTGTGGAAGTACTCTGAACTCAAAAGATGACAAAAGGACAGGGTACTGTAAAGCCACAAAGACAAACCTTAAAAGGGGAGAGGTCTGAAGCAAGATTGAATAGTAAAAGTCCAGAAGTAGCAGCAGGGAGCTTGAAGAATGCCAATAGCACTTTGGGAAAAGGAGCAAACTCTATTTAAGAAGGCCGCAAGAAAACAGGCTCCTGTGGGAGAACCATCCTTTAAGATAGAGAAAAGAGGTGGAGGATATTGTGGGGTTTGGTTATGACAGGACATAGATTCTAAGGAACACAGAGGAAAGAGTTAGAAAGGAGGTCTTCAAGAAAGAGGAGAAATGGTAGAGACAAGGAAGTACAAAGCTGAATAGGGATGCTGCTGACCAAAGGTAGAGGGCTGGCGATAGGTCTCAAAGATGGCTGGAATGCCTGGCATCCACGCTGTGATAGAACTCCAATACATGGTCAGTAGCCCTGTAACTTTTTGTCACTGTTCCAGTTAGAACATTAGAGATATGCTATTAGAGGAGACACTTGAAGAGATGGATGCCTTGCCTCTGTCTCTACTAACACTCAGTAAAAAGAAAGCATCCTTATTTCCAGGAAAGAATATGTAGGGTTGGCTACTAAATAGTAAGTTTCCTAATAAAGAGGGTCTCTTGCTGTTCTCAGGTCTAGTCTAGGACCTAAAAACACATTTATAACAGTTTTTTACCATTCATTTTACTCACATCATTGAACTCATGCAACATGCTAGCACCATGCTAGATCTTTTTTTTTTTTTGTGACTGTAAGACCATTCATGCTTTCAAGAAGCTTATGATCTCCAGAAATATGTATTCTAAGTTCTGAGAAACTGAATTTAAAATGAATCTGATGTGTGAAAACAGTGCTTCTCAAATGTTAATGTGCATACTGTACAAATAAACTTAGGATAGTATTAAAATGCAGATTATGATTAAGTAGGTCTCATTCAACGGAGCCTGAGAGTTTGCATTGCTCACAAGTTTCCAGGTGATGCTGTAGTTGCTGTTCCATGTTGATACTTAGAGTACCAAGGACCTAAAGACTAGCAAAAGCAATTTCATGTCTGATCTTTTCTTATCTCCCCTATAAAGTCCTGATAATCTTTCCTCCTTCCCTTGCTAACCATCCTATCCAGTATCCATTTTTCTAATTAAAACAAGTTAGGAGGTGGAGGCAGAAGCAGAGAAGGGAAGCTAGAAAACCTCATGAGGGGCTTTTTCTTCTAAGCAACTATTAGCTACATACACTGCTTTCATGAACATGCCAAACATCTATCTTATGTGATTAAATACTTCTGTGGAACCACTAATAGTTCAAACAGGGCACCTAAATATTCAATAGAAGAATAAGAGACTGAGAACAGCAATTAATTCTAGTTATGCCATATGGCAGCATAGAACACTGGCTGGAACCTGAAAACTCAATTTCACAAGAGTCTTACTTATTATGAATTTTAATCATTTTAGGATCAGCAAACATATGCCTACCAACCTGCTCCATTTACACAAAATTCTGAAGCATAATCACACTGCACACTCAAAAATGATGGGTTTTTCCCAAATGGACTTAAAATTTCTCTCCTACAAGATTCGCAAAATAAAGTAGCTGCTGACAGCTCCAGTTTCATCTCCCTGTTAAATAGAATCTTCACACAATTCTTTTAAAGAATAGTATCACTTGCTTCCTCACCATTTTCATCATCAGCTCACAATACTGCATGAGTATAATTTTCTCTGGTCTTGAATTTCTCAGCTCTGCGTTGGTTCATGAACCCTCCTATCCCTGTGCACTCTCTTCCCTCCACCGTGCCTGTCACTGCTGAGACACCCATGCCACCATCTCTTCTCTCCATCTCACCTCTCCAGAATAGAAATATTATCGCTTTCAACACGTACTTCATCTCCAGTCCTCTTAGAACTAAGACACCTTCATGTCTCCTATACATTTAATAATTTCAAGATAAGGACAGAAAAATCAGTTCTTGCTTTGTGAACTTTTGTCTCTGGTGCTTGAGAGACTGTCCTAATATCCCCTGAACATGTTTTAGTGATAACATTTACTGCACTAGGGCCAAAATGATTTTCTGCCACTTTCAATTCTAGTTCAATAAAAGAATAAGAGCTTTGTTTCTAACCTCTGTCATTTTAATACCATAAAATGATTTTAAATTATAAAATTGAGTTCCATTTCCTACTGGACTACCAATCTCATATTAGCTTTCCTTTTATCAAATTTATGAAAAAAAGTCAGAAATTACCTTTCCTTTTTTAAAAAAAAATCAAAATTTCAGGATATCCCACGTAGCATGTTTGAATTGAATTTTAGCTCTTAATAATTGCTGGTTTAGAAGTTTTAAAGAAGTACAAAAGTTAGCTACTTCCTGTTACTTATGTCAGAAATAACAAACTGGAGGATTATCCCCTAGTTCAGTATTACCCAGAAATAATAAGATTATTCCTAGAAAATTATCCTTAAAAACCATATCCCATATGGAGGAAGTCTATGATTTTCTGAAATCAGAGTGAAAAAAATCCATGGTTTCTGAAATGCAAAATCAAACCAGTCAAATATTTTTTATAACATTATATTACGGGGCCGGACATGGTGGCTCACATCTGTAATCCCAGCACTTTGGGATGCTGAGGTGGGCAAATCATGAGGTTAGGAGTTTGAGACCAGCCTGGCCAACATGGTGAAACCCTGTCTCTACTAAAGATACAAAAATAGCCGGGTGTGGTGGCACGTGCCTGTAATCCCAGCTACTCGGGAAGCTGAGGCAGGAGAATCGCTTGAACCCGGGAGGCGGAGGTTGCAGTGAGCCGAAATCATGCCACCACACTCCAGCCTGGGCGACAGGGTGAGACCCCATCTCAGGAAACAAACAAACAAACAAATACACCAAACAAACAACAACAAAAAAACCATTATATTATGAAAATTTTCAACTCTGCACAAAAGTTGAAACAACACTCATGTATACCCACAATCTAGTGGATATATTCTGTGATTAACATTTTATTTGCTTTGTCATATATTCATCCATCCATATTATTTTTTATACATTCCAAAACAAACTGCCCAAATTAGTACACTCCATCCCCAAACAATTCAACATGCATATAATTAACTAGACTTCAATATTTGTTTACAATTTTTTTAAACCAATAATCTTTGAAAGATGTCACTTCAGTTTTTTAATGGCTTGACTAAATAAAATTCTAAATTCTAAATCCTAATATTTAAACAAATTCTGTTACTTTGAGTAATTTCTCATATATCAGTTCTCTCATCAACAAAAGAACAAAGGCACTTGGTAAACATGACAGAAGGTCTAAATTACCAAACTGTATGGGCCTTGTGGTTATGGTAGAATCTACAAATGAGAGTCACTCACTAATATAACTTGGAGAAATAGCTAATCGGAGATTATGTGGGCATAAACTTTTCTGTAAATTATAATGAGAACCTCAACAAGGCTCACAAACTCAAGAGGCAGCTTTTATTTAACTATAAGATATCTTATATAAACCACACTGTGATAAAAACTACTAGAAGATGGACAACTTAAGAATTGTTCACAGACAATTAAGAATGGTTCACTACAAATGGGGATTTTGTAACAACAAAGCACCACCATCAAATTGGAATTTTCTTGGCTTTGCCATGCCGTAGTACTACTGGTTTGTAAACTCTATTAATTGTCTGACTAAGTAAGAGCTGCCACAGGGATAGCACTTATTTTATGAGCTGTTTGTTCCCCTACACTAATTTTTTTTTCTTTCCTAAGATTTGCCCTGGAAGGGATACCCTTTGAAGCCTGAAGAATCAAAGCCACTGCAAAGCACTGCTGAGAGTTTTGAAAGAAATATGAAGAAACTACATCACACCTGGGGCGATAGGCTGAGATCTTCCCAAACAGGTCAGCAGTTAGTCTCTAAAATATTCCTATTGCCAAGGAGGCAATGACATCTTGTGTAAATCAAAAACTAAAACCCTAAGATATCTCATTTCCATTTTAAATGCTTGGGGGCTAAATATGGATGTCTAGCAATCAAGAAGTTCCTGTGGGATTGATTTTTTTCCCCATCTTCTCTGAGCCCTTTGCTGAGTGTGATAAGCAGGACTGCATTTCATTATCAACCCTGCTAGCACTGCACTTCAGGGAGACTAGATGAGGCTACACAGTAGGAGAGAAGATCCAGAATCCAAAGAAGAAATGATTCACATGGTGTGATTATAAAAACTCACTTTATGCTCAACTCATTTTCAACAGAATCATGAAATAAAATCCCAAGAAATGAGATTTCCTGCATCATATTCCAAATTTTTTAGAAAGTCATGGGGGTACCGTAAAAGAAATCAAACAGAAGTTTATAGTTTGGTTGGTAATGTGTGCATTTTTGTAGCATTTATTTAAAAAAATAATTCCAAACAACATTTTGGGTAAGCAACGTAGAAATAAAACATAAGATTATCATTAGGGGAATCTTCAAGTGACTCAGTGTTATAGAAGTAACATCAGAACAAAGAGCTTGGCTCCTGACAGTTGGCCCACTGCTCTTGGATTTCCCTCCCCTCTGTTCCAGTTTCCCTGTAACACAGAAAGTGGATACTGTGTGGGTCTATATCAGAAACAAGAGAAAACATGCAAATTAGAGAAAAACACCATCAATAAGGTCCCAAGCCACAGGTTCCTGGAATCCACAAACAGATAAATACAGAGAGGTCTTTTTCATTGGCTTTCCTTAAACAGAGAAAATAGCATAGCTCTGGGACAAAAGGCTAGCTCCAGATCAAACGAGACTTAAAATCAAAGCCAAAGCAAACGGTGATAAAAATGAAGGCAGTAATTTCATACAGATGATCTTTTCAAACAGTGTATGAATTAAGTCCATCTACAGACAGCGAGGCTTCATGTATTTAAAAAAAAAATGACACAGGATTTTCTGAAACCAAGACAAATCCATGTTGAGTAGCTAATAGGAATGTGCCCAGGTGATAACGATGGCTAAAATTCTATCAGGAGTAAAGCAAATTTCAGTGACCTAACTCTACAGTTAAAGAGTATGGCTCAGCTTATTATTCTTTTGGGTTAGTCAGACTGGAAGGGTGCAAGTTCAGTTACTTGCCTGTGTTCTAGCTCACAATCCATAACTCCTTTTCACTCTTGATAGAACATGTTATTCTGTATGAGGAGCTCAGTACTGGGAAGAATTACACATGATCTACTTTTGCAAGTGATCTAAAAACTCTCTTAAAAATACATTTTCCTAGGTGCTATGGCTCACGCCTGTAATCCCAGCACTTTGGGAGGACAAGGTGGGCAGATTGCTTGAGGCCAGGAGTTCAAGATCAGCCTGGCCAACATGGCAAAATCCCGTCTTTACTAAAAATACAAAAATTAGCCCGGTATGGTGGTGTGCGCCTGTAGTCCCAGCTACTTGGGTGGCTGAGGCACAAGAATTGCTTGAACCTGCGGAGGTTGCAGTGAGCCAAGATCATGCCACTGCACTCCAGTCTGGGTGACAGAGTGAGACTCTGTCTCAAAAAAACAAAAAACAAACAAACAACAACAACAACAAAACATTTTTCTGAACTCAATCTAAAATCTTAAAGATATAAAATGAAAATATCAAAGGTATGGTTTATTCTGAACCACCAAGGACTATGGTCATTATTACATTTAAAAAAATGTTATTTAAGAAAATTTGTTCTACTTCCAGATAGCCTCACATATGAAAGAACAAACAAAATAATCATTATGATAAAATTATAAGGAGGGTTACACATTTCGAAGCTATTTTGAAAGGACAGAGACTTGCCATAAAAAACACATAAGATGATCTTCCTTTCCAGGTCTTAAAAGTTAAGCCAAGAGATCAATAGCAAGTAATACTCTTATCATTCTCACCTGTAGGGCATTCCAGATTAAAAGAGCAATAAATACAACCTCTCATTCCTAGAGAAGTAGATTCACAAAACTCTTTAACTCAATTGTGAAATCTCAACATTCATCCACTGAATAACAGAGAAATAAGCAAAAATTTGGCTGATATAACTGATGAGTTGAGAAATAGTGTTGAAGTTTTTGTGGGTTTTTTTTTCTTCCTTTAAGGATGGGAGGGAGGGATAGGACTGAAAAAGGAAGAAATGAGTTATTAACTTTCCAGATGTGGTCAAATTATTGCTATGACTTTTGAGCCTTTTCAGAGCTATTTAAACTTAGACGGATCATGCAAGTACCTCCTACTTTTTTTTTTTCTGCATTTGCACTGAAGCTGCAGTACAAGTAGCAAAATTAAAGAATAGAAAAAGATGTTATGAGCAAATCTTGAAACTTGTGAATAACACAAATGTACTAATAGCACATTATACATTAGTTCTTTTGATAAGTATACTTCATTTGAATGTGTTTTGTTTTAGGGGTTTTTAAGCTCAATAATTAACATTTAAGAAAAGTAAAACTCTCTATATAATTAATGGTGATTATATTTATAGTATACTACTTCAAAACTCTTGCTCCCAAGAGTTTTATCAGGCTAACTCCGTGTCTTTCTTGCTAGAATACAAAAACATCAGAATTATACATTCTTAAGCTAAATCTTGCCTTAAAGCGAAATCCATGTTAAGCTGAAAAGAAAACATGAAATTCCCAAAGAACGTCAGAATTATTTTTATGAGATTTTACTAGTATATCATGTTTCACACAGAGCTATAGGTTAGCCACCCACAGTGAGACGTGTTCAAGATATTCTTTCAGCCTGTACTTTAAATGTCCTGAGTTTGGTGCCATAACCCTGTCACACAAAAGGTATTTCTTTATTTCCTTCCATCTCAATATGATATAAATCTCCTGGTCTCTTTTTGGAACTCCTTTAGCATTACTAAGTTTCACAGAAGGAAACAATACTCCAAGTTTGCTTCCATTGACTCTGTCCTTCACTTCCAACAGGGAGCATAAATGACTAGTTATCCAAAAAGGGCCATCAAGAAAGAAATTAAGCCATATCTCAATAATAAAAATATTCTATTTTTGGCTGGGCGTGGTGGCTCACTCCTGTAATCCCAGCACTTTGGGAGGCCAAGGTGAGTGGATCACCTGAGATCAGGAGAGACCAGCCTGGCCAACATGGTGAAACCCCGTCTCTACTAAAAATACCAAAAAATTTAGCCAGGCGTGGCGGCTCATGCCTGTAATCCCAGCTACTCGGGAGGCTAAGGCATGAGAATCGCCTGAACCTGGGAGGCGGAGGTTGCAATGATCCAAGATCACACTACTGCACTCTAGTCTGGGCAAGAGACTTGGTCTCAAAAAAAACAAAACAAAACAAAAATTATATTTTCTTTATCCCTTCCCCCACTCTCAACGTATTCTTGCTGTCAGATGGCCTCCACTGAATCAAACATTTAAAAAATGCTCTACTGTTTCTCCCAATGCATTAGAATGCCATCAAGCGTCTGAGCGTAGATCACGACTGCTTCATTCCAGGTGTCTCACATCTGGTGCTAATCCTGCAGTGACCACCATAATAAAGCAGGAAGTGCCTTTGCCTGGCTTTTATCCTAGCCATTCTCCAAAGGGCTCAATGAAAACTTGGACTTGGAATGTGAAAGCTGTTTAGTTTTTAAGAGAAGCAATGAAAATCACAGCTTAGGACATCAATACCACAACAGGGCTTCATTTCCTTGGAATCACAGAAATTGCTATCTGTTTTTATTTTGTGTTACATGGAAAATATTAGCTTTCATTGGTGACACTTTCAAGCAAAAAAAACAAAAGTACGTAAATATAGATAGGATTTTATTTTTTGTTTCTAAGTCTAAAAAAAGATAACTATTTTTTGTTTCTAAGTCTAAAAACAGAATAGCTAAAGTGATTTGTACTGAAAAACAGATGAGCACTTGGAGAACACCCATGATTCTTGACACAATTGTCTTTTCCTGTGGTCATTCACTCTAGACAACAGAAAATAGCAAAAAACACATTATAACAGCTGTGATGGAGTCAGATGCATCCATTTACAGCAAGTCCACAACCATGGCAAATACCAGTGAATTCCAAGCCAGCCATAAAAATAAGAGGTAAGCCCCTAAAGTTTACCAAGAATCAGAGGCAGTGCTATTTTTATTTCTCTCCACCCTTTTGTTTCTAGAGCAATATATTTTGAAGAAAGAATTAAAGGAAGCAAGGAAACAGAGAGTGAGAAGTTGTAAAATACATATATGTGTATGTGTAAATATATAATTTACATTTATCTAGTAGTGGCTTTTCCAGATTATCTTGCTAGAGATTTATCTACCTTCCAAATAAGCCTTGAAGTGCTAAATTTATAGTTTTAGATAGGTTACCACCTCCCCAAATTTACCAAACTCCTAAAATATTATTGTTTTAATCTGACTAAAAATAGGCCAGGCACAGAGACTCAGGCCTGTAATCTCAGCATTTTGGGAGGTCAAGACAGGAGAACTGTTTGAGTCCAAGAGTTCCAGATCAGCCTGGGCAACAAAAAGTAAAAAATTAGCCAGGCATGGTGGTGTGCAGCTACTCAGGAGGCTAAGGTCAGGGGATTGCTTGAGCCCAGGAGGTCGAGGCTGTAGCAAACTGTGATTGTGCCACTGAACTCCAGCCTTGGCCACAAAGTGAGACTCTGTCTCAAAAATAAAAAGCAAAAAACAAACAAAAAAAGACTAAAATAAAATCTTTTAAATGATCTTCATTAATTTTAATTGTTTTGTGTTACCGTATGGTTCATGTATTTGCCATATGCTTAATTTTACTTTTTTTTTTTTTTTGAGACAGGGTCTCATTCAGTTGCCCAGGCTGAAGTGCAGTGGCATGATCATGGCCCACTGTAGCCTCAACCTGCTGGGCTCAAGTGATCCTCCTACCTCAGCCTCCCAGGTGGCTGGGACCACAGGCATACACCACCACACCTGGCTAACTTTATTTTTTGTAGAGATAGAGTTTTGTTATGTTGCCCAGGCTGGTCTCAAACTCCTGGCCTTAAGGGATCTTCTGGCTTCAGCCTCCCAAAGTGCTGGGATTATAGGAGTAAGCCACTGCATTTAGCCTGCCATACACGTTTAACTCTTAAGTTTGATGACTTCTAAATTTCTTTTCATGCCAAGCTTTTTGGGGGACATATAACTGCCACACAACATAAGTAAATGTGGCAGCCATAAATGGCACAATAGAGGTGATATGGCTGAAGAAGAGGATTCAGGAAAACAAGGGTTACATTAACAGAGTGATGATTGAATGGGTGGATGTAAGGCAATTTCAAACAGCTTGCCAAAGGAAAGCCTCATTTTTCCATTTTCTTGTACAGTATCTCATTTCTGGCTCCTCATTTCCTCAGTGATCTGATAATTATGAAATTCTAAATAAAGTGTCATCTTTCTTGCAACAAGTCAATGAACAGAAAGCTCCCATCAACAATGCAGTTATTTCCTAAAGCTCCTGCTGATTATTTCCTGAATGTCTACCCCACAAACCACACAGAAAGTTCTTTGAGAACAAGAATTTGAGAACAAGAAACTGACTCTACCCCATGACAAATTCAGCTTCTGTGTGTGTTCATGCATGTGTGTGCATGTGTGTATATATTTTAAAAGAGGATTAAGAAGTATAATAATATGCAGCTGACAATAATGAGTTACCATAAATTGCCTTTTATTACCAACTTAAGATTGAAATTTAGTCCTTTCTCAATGCTGTGGTACAGATACAGGAAAGAATTTCTCCTCATTGTGTATTTGTACCTACAGCTGCAGTAAAAGTGTTTTTGCATTCCTTATCAAAGATTTATACCAACAGAATCACCAGATACACCATTATATTTGGGTCATTCCTCTCCCAATTTAAAATAATTCCATCTTTATTCCACATGCCACCCTTAGAGTAATCATAAAACACAAAGGCAAACTTGTGAAATTAAAAAAATTCTATAATTTACTAAGTCTCCAGGTACATAACTAAGCCTAAACTTATCTATTAATAAAATAACATTATGGAGAACTTTGTTTTAAACACTCTTTTCAACCTACCAAAATTATAGATATTCCCACTTTTGCAAAAAACTCCCATCTTCTGCATTCTGTTTGTTTCAATTATTCAGGGCAACCCAGGCTGATAATTACACAGTCCCCAGTTGCTGAGTAAAAGTGATGCTTAATTAGCCAGCAGGAAAGATCGATTAAGATCCAGCAGGGCAACTCATGAGGTTCTCTCACATTCCTGAACGGAATAGATTCTGGCTGTGCCCTTCCGAAGGATAAAATTCTCTGTTTCTACGGAGTTTCAATGAGGTTTTTAGAGTAGATACTAAGAATGGTCAGCCACACAAATTAAATCTCAACCATAACCCTGCAGATGCTCTTCCTTTGCTAAGAATATTCAGTTTAAACATTCTGAATCACATTGCCACCAGGTTTGAAAAAGCTAAAGGAACACTCACTTATCCCTTGCTCTCATTCAGTTACCCATTTCAAGCAATAGGTGGTCAGAAAATATATTATAAAGGAAAATTTTATTTTTTCCTCCCCAAGCAAGTGTTTGCATCTGTCAGATGCTCACATTCTAAAATGCACAAATTAAGTCAGGGCCTCTTATTTTTAAAAAATTAACATATTTCAACCCAGTCCAGGAATAAAACATCCCAATATGGTCAAAGAATCAACTTGATAAGTTTCATTTAAGTTTTGTATGAGGGAAGGAGATGTGGAAGTAAAATCAGCACCAAAAATGATAATGAACATTATCTCATACTGCCTAACACTTTCTCATTAATAATTTGGACAAGCATAAATGTTTATCTTTCACCATTTTTTAGTTAAATGCAAAAGTGGTCAATGAAGGCTAACATAAAAATCCAAAGCTAAAAGCAGAATAATTACCTCAAGATACATACATAATTATCAAAACATTTTTATTTTGGTAAACTACACTAACTATGCTTGCCTGCCTCCAATTCAATTCAGCAAATATTTATTAAGTTTCTGTCAAGTATAAAGAACTATGATAGGTATGATATGTATGTCTTACCTCGTGACTTTATTTTACTGATTATAAATTGTTTTAAAGCTTATGAAGAAGATTAATGGAACCAGTTTATACAAACCTGGCTTTGATTTGCTGAAAGCCCCGTAGAATATGGTCTCTGTGATCCCTTGCAACAGCGCTGAGGTTCTCATTCCGCAAACCTTCTGCCAGAAACTCTTCAGCATCTAAAAGAAAAGGAAAGTTGATAAAACAGAAAAAATGTACTATGGGATGTACTATGGGAGAAAGGAAAATCAGAAGGATTGAGAAATGGATATTGTTTTCTTTTTAAAAACTTTACAGTTGTGGCACAATGTGAATGTGCTTAATGCCACAGAACTGTATACTTTATAATAGTTAAGATGGTAAAATTTATATTTTGTATATGTTACCAGAATAAATAACTAAAATTTTATATATACCTGTAGGTGATATGTTCTAATAATCCAAGACCTTGCTATGAATTTAGAAAACTATCACCTATATTAGCCATAAGAAATAACTATTTTCTAAATCATTTTAAGTAAACATTTACATATTAATTATCATTGATGGCAGAGGATGGACTGTAAATTTCTTTCTTTTTTTGTTTGGAGATGGAGTCTCACTCTGTTGCCCAGGTTGGAGTGCAGTGGCGTCATCTCGGCTCACTGCAACCTTCACCCGTCGAGTTCAAGCGATTCTCCTGCCTCAGCCTCCTGAGTAGCTGGGACTACAGGTGCATGCCGCCACACCCAGCTAATTTTTGGTATTTTAGTAGAGATGGGTTTTCATCATGTTGTCCAGGCTGGTTTCAAACTCCTGACCTCAAGTCCTAGCAGCATTTTTTTTTTTTTTTTTTTTTTTTTTTGAGATGGAGTCTCGCTCTGTAGCCCAGGCTGGAGTGCAGTGGCGGGATCTCAGCCCACTGCAAGCTCCGCCTCCCGGGTTTACGCCATTCTCCTGCCTCAGCCTCCCAAGTAGCTGGGACTACAGGAGCCCGCCACCTCGCCCGGCTAG
>NW_016815820.1:2986285-2998131 GCF_001698545.2 Rhinopithecus bieti | reverse complement strand
TTTTTTTTTTTTTTTTTTTGTGAGACAGAGTCTCGCTCTATTGCCCAGGCTGGAGGGCAGTGGTTCCATCTCAGCTCACTGCAACTTCTGCTTCCTGGGTTCAAGTGATTCTCGTGCCTAAGCCCCCTAAGTAGCTGGGACTACAGGTGCATGCCACCATGCTGGGTTAATTTTTGTATTTTTAGTAGAGATGGGGTTTCATCACATCGCCCAGGCTGGTCTTGAACTCGTAGACTCAAGCAAGCTTCCTGCCTCAGCTTCCCAAATTGCTGGGATTACAGGCGTGAGCCACCACGCCTGGCAAAGTAGCATTATTCTTAATAGCTAAAAAGTGGAAACAACCCAAATGTCCATTAATTGATGAATGGATAAATAAAATGTAGCATACAATGGAATATTATTCAGCAATAAAAGGACATGAAATGCTGATATGTGCTACAACATGGATGAATCTTTAAAATCATTATGCTAAGTGAAAGGAGCCAGTTACAAAGGACCACGTATCGTATGATTCCATTTACATGAAATATATAGAATAGGCAGATCTACAGAGACAGAAAGTAGATAAAGAAAGAAAGGGAGAGGGATTGGAGAGTGAAGGCTAAGAGGTTCAGGTTTTCTTTTGGCGTAATGAAAATGTTCTAAAATTTATTGTGGTGATAGTTACACAATTCTGCGAACATACTAGAAGCCATTGAGTTGTGTGCTTTAAATGTGTGAGCTATATAGTATGTGAATTACATCTCAATGAAGCTGTTTAAAAATATAAATAAATATCTGTAATCTCAGCACTTTGGAAAGCCAAGGTAGGAGAATTGCTTGCGCCCAGGAGTTCAAGACAAGCCTGGGCAAAAAGCAAGACCCTGTGTCTAAAAAAAAAAAAAAAAAGTATTAAATTAGCTGGACATGGTGGTGCATACCTAGAGCTACTCAGGAGGCTGAGACAGGAGAATCCATTGAGTCCAGGAGTTCGAGGTTGCAGAGAGCTATGATTAACCCACTGCACTCCAGTTGGGCAACAGTGCAAGACTCTGTCTCAAAATACTATATTGAATATTTTTAAAACCTTTAATTCTACTTTTATTATATTTACACTTTGAAAATCGTCGTTAAAAAAATATATGTGTATATATATGTATCAGTGTGTGTGTGTGTGTGTGTATAAATGACAACACCTACACACATCCTTTTGAGCTTTCAAAATTTCAAGGAAAGTGAAAACATCTCTCAAGCACCCAGAGAGAAAAAATAAGACACCTACAGAACGACAGCAACAAGAACAACAAAATCAAAATGGCCTTGGTACAAAATAAGCATCAGAAGATGAGATGTGTACAAAGTTTTAAAGGAAAAATGGTGTGCTCTAAGAATTCTAAACATAGAATTCTAAATATGTTGGTTTGGCTATATAGAAGGAGAAAATCTTCTCAAGTATATATTCTGATCCACAAAGAGAAAGAGGTGGTGATAAATGTCAAACTGCAAAACAAGTTAAATCTAGATCACAGCCAGGCACGGTGGGTAACGCCTGTAATCCCATCAGTTTGGGAGGCTGAGGCGGGCAGACCACTTGAGGTCAGGAGTTTGAGATGAGCCTGGCCAACATGGCAAAAAGCCATCTCTACTGAAAATATAAAAAAATTAGCCGGGCATTATGGCGGGCACCTGTAATCCTAGCTACTTGGGAGGCTGAGGCAGGAGAATCCCTTGAACCCGGGAGGCGGAGATTGCAGTGAGGCGGAGACTGCACGCCACTGCACTCCAGCCTGGGCGACAGAGTAACTCTTTGTCTCAGAGAAAAAAAAAAACCAACAAACAAAAAAATTGCAATCACTGTGGTCTATATGGTTTAAAATGTATAAAAATATTAATATCAAAAATAATTATTGGCTAAGCACGGTGGCTCACACCTGTAATCCCAGCACTTTGGGTGGCCGAGGCGGGTGGATCACCTGAGGTTGGGAGTTCGAGACCAGACTGACCAACATGGAGACACCCCATCTCTACTAAAAATACAAAATTAGCAGGGCGGAGTGGCACATGCCTGTAATCCCAGCTACTCCAGAGGCTGAGTATTGTTGGAACCCAGGAGGCAGAGGTTGCGGTGAGCTAAGATCATGCCATTGCACTCCAGCCTGGACAAGAAGAGTGAAACTCTATAAAAACAAAAACAAAACAAAAAATCGTATGGTGAGACAATGTAAAAAATGTAAAAATAGTCTAATTCCCAGTTAGAAAATGAATAGAGAGGAAAATATATACTAAATTATACATTTACATAGGATCATTGGATACTACTTCATCCTTGACAGTGATAATTAAAGATAATGGGTTTAACCACAATTTTCAAAGTGTAAGTGTAATAAAAGTAGACTTAAAGGTTTTAAAAATATTCAATATAATAAAATATAGAAAAGAGAGAAGCAAAATAGCATAAAAGTGGAACTCATAAAATAAGATGACAATTGTGAAAAGTTAGACTTCCGTATTAAAAGCAAAAATGTTTGTACTGTATCAAAAAATTAAACAAGTTTAATTACTATTTAAAAGATACCCAAAACAAATGCAGCTGAAAATAAAAGAAGAGAGGTGTACAAAACATCCCAGGCAAAATGATTTTTTAAAAGCAAGAATGGCAATAATTCATATCAAAATAGAATTAAATAAACTATTTTTAAAGGGCCAAAGATGGTAATTTCATTTGATGTAAAATATAATCCACAATAGATATGACCTGTTATGTGCTAACTAGCACACTAAAATATATATAATGAAAACTGTGAGAGAAGCAGAAATTATTTTAAAAAAACAAACTATTTTAATGCTACTGCTAGTCTTGGACAGATGAAGCAGACAAAAATAAATAATGATTTGGAGTGCTGTCCAACAGAAACAAAATGGAAGCTACACATTTCATTTTAAATTTTCTAGTAGCCTCATTTAGAAAGTACTAAAAAGAGGGATGAAATTAATTTTAATGGTATTTATTTTTTATTTAACCAAAAATACTATTTCAATATGTAACCAATATAAAAATTATTCCTGGGCTATTTTACTTTTTTGGCATTACATCTTCAAAACCCAGTGTGCGTTTGCTTTTCTTTCTTTCTTTTTTTTTTGAGACACAGTTTCACTCTTGTCACCCAGGCTGGAGTGCAATGGCACTATCTCAGCTCACTGCAAACTCTGCCTCCCGGGTTCAAATGATTCTCCAGTCAGCCTCCTGAGTAGCTGGGATTATAGACACCTGCCACCATGCCTGGCTAATGTTTGTATTTTTAGTGGAGATGGGGTTTCACCATGTTGACCAGGCTGGTCTCGAACTCCTAACCTCAGGTGATCCGCCTATCTTGGCTTCCCAAAATGCTGGGATTACAGGTGTGAGCCACCATGCCTGGCCCCGAGTGTGCCTTTTACACTTATATCTCAGTTCAGACTAGTTACATTTCAAATCCTCAATAGCCACAGATAGAGAATGGCTACTACGATGATCAGTGCAGATATAAATGATTCCAATAATATAATTAATAGGAAAGATGATAGAATTCCCTCTCTACATGGTGAAACTCGCTCTCTACTAAAACATGGTGAAACTACCTCTCTACTAAAAATACAAAAATTAGCTGGGCGCGGTGGCACGCGCCTGTGGTCCCAGGTACATGGGAGGCTGAGGCAGGAGAATCACTTGAACCTGAGAGGCAGAGGTTGCAGTGAGGCAAGATCGTGCCACTGCACTCCAGCTTGGTGACAGAGCGAGATTCCGTCTCAAACAAACAAACAAACAAAGCAGAATACAAACTTTACAAACTACTATGGAAAATTTATAAATATTGATTAAACACTGAATTACAGGAAATATCAATAATTTCTTAACAATTATAAATTAGAAAGATTTTTTTTTCTTCTTTTTTTGAGACAGGGTCTTGCCTTGTCACCCAGGCAGGAGTGCAGTGGCACAATCATGGCTCACTACAGCCTCAACCTCCCGGGCTCAAGTGATTCAACCACCTCAGCCTCCCAAGTAGCTGGGACTATAGGTTCATGTCCCCCTTATTTATTTATTTATTTAGAGACAGAATCTAACTTATGTCACCCAGGCTGGAGTGCAGTGGCGCGATCTCGGCTCACTGCAACCTCCACCTCCCAGGTTCAAGCGATTCTCTTGCCTCAGCCTCCCAAGTAGCTGGGATTAGAGGTGCCCGCCACCACGCCTGGCTAATTTTTGCATTTTTAGTAGAGATGAGGTTTTACCATGTTAGTCAGACTGGTCTTAAACTCCTGATCTCAAGTGATCCGCCCGCCTCTGCCTCCCAAAGTGCTGGGATTACAGGTGTGAGCACTGTGCCCAACCAATTTTTTAAAATTTTTTGTAGAGATAGGGTTTCACCATGTTGCCCAGGCTAGTCTCGAACTCCTGGGCTCAAGAGATCCTCCTGCCTCAGCTCCTAAAGTGCTGCAGGCATGAGCCACCGTGTTTGGCCTAGAAAGATCTTATTTTATTACCATAATGAAATAAAACCAGAACTTGATATTAAAAAGAGTAAACAAACCTCTCTACACTTAAACATTAAAAACACATACTCCTACATATATTATGAGTCAAAGAGAAACTAAAAAATTATAATTACCACTTAGGAGAAAACAGCTTATATAACATGTTATAAGATATGACCAGCATCATGGAGTGACAAATTCGTAGACTTAAATATTTTCAATGTTAAATAAGAAAGAATGAAAGTAAATGCAATAAACACCAAACTCGAGAAGTCAGAACAGAGCAATAAAACAAGTCTATGGGAAAAAGGAGGAAGGAAACAATAAAGATAAAAGCAAAAATTAGTGTATCAGAACAATGGTTTCTAACAGTGCTCTCTGGATTCACAAGCCTCTGATAAGAAAGACAGAGTGGGAAATTCCCTTCTCCTCACTCCCCTTTGATGTAATCACAAGTGCTTGGCTTTTATATGCCAGGATTTCACATAAGGTTTTATTTTTTTAAGAGTTCCATTGTACAACTTAGTGGGTAAAAATCATAAGCCTTAAAAATGGGGGGAAAGGCCAGGTGCAGTGGCTCACACCTATAATCCCAACACTTTGGGAGGTCCAGGCGGGCAAATTGCTTGAACCCAGGGGTTCGAGACCAGCTTGGGCAACATGATGAAACTCCACAGAAAATTACAAAAATTAGCCAGGCATGGTGGCGCATGTCTGTAGTCCCAGCTACTTTGGAGACTGAGGCAGGAGGATTGCTTGAGTCCAGGAGATGAAGGCTTCAGTGAACTGAGATTGTGCCACTGCACTCCAGCATGGGCAATAGAGTGAGACTTTGTCTCAAAAAACAAACACAAAAAAAGGCAGGGGAGGAACATATAAATGTTACATAAGTGTAAGTGTAACAGCTGGAATTTTTCAGAGGTGAGGGAAATCCAGTAAATGATAAACCATTAGTAAATGCAATCAAGAAAAAAGGAGAGAAAGCACAAATATGCAAAATTAGGCAGAATGAAAAGGAGCAAAACAAATAAAATTTTAGAAAGATCATGAAACACTTTACAAAAGTGGTAAGAGTTCAAGTTCTTTTAATTTTTTTCTTTGTACTTTTATATACAATTTAAGTTTTGTGATAACAAGAATCATTTTATCCCTTTAAAAAGCTATTGTGAAAAATAAAGTGCCATGTAAACAAAATAAAATACCAGGCAAATAAATTTGAAAATCTCAATGAAAAGTTGCTGAGAAAAATATAAATTTCTAAAACTAAATTGAGAAATGAAAAACTTGAATTCTGAATAAGCTAATAAGCAGGGGGAAAGAAAGTTGCCAAAATGTTTTTTATTTATTAATTTCAAGTTTAGATAGTTTTATACATGTCTTTCAAACCTTTGAGTAACAAATAATTCTCATTCTGTATAAACTATCCCAGAGCATATAAAAAGAGGAAAAGTTCAAATATTTGGTAAAAGCTAGCATAATCCTAGTTCTACAAGCACAGAAAGCAATCAGTTTAAGGTTAGTAGAGAGACAAAAATCCTATATAAAATACTAATAAGTCAAACTTAGTAATACATTAAAATATTAATATAAAGCTTATACTGGGAATGTAAAGATGTTTCAATACTATCGATTCATTGTATATTTCTTTAATAGGTTAAAAAATCTAAAAAATTTCCTGATAAATGGGAAAAATGTCATCTAATGGTATTTATATCTACTAGTGACAAAACTGTAGTAAAACAGAAGTATTCCCCAATGCCAAAACTTTATGATTAAGATACTAAGGAAAGAAATTGTAGACCAATATATAATACATTTGCCCTTCAATTTAGAAGATGGTGCTACTCATAGTGAATGTGATCTGCAGGTGCCTGAGCAACTTCACTGCTGTACTTCACTACTCACTACTGAACAGCAAAGAGACTTAACAAGTTCCCTCGATAAGTCACCTCTCTATTTAACCAAGCTCCCCATCAATCTGATGGGTTTTCCACTAAGCGATCAATCTTTTTAAAATATAATCTTCCCTAATATATACATCAGATCATAACACATCAGGATAGTCTGGGCTACCTATGAGGTAGATACTACTGTTCCATTTTCTGGGTAAAGAAACTTGCTCCCAGGTTACACACCTAGCAAGTGGTACAACGAAGATAGTCTTACCATAAAATCCAGCAATCATGCTCTTAAGTATTTATCCAATTAAGCTAAAAATTTATGTCCACACAAAAATCTGCAAGTGAATGTTTATAACACCTTTTTTCATAATTGCCAAAGAGTGGAAGCAACCAAAATGTCTCTCAATAGGTGAACAGATAAACTGTGACACATCTATAGACTGGAATATTATTCAGCATTAAAGAGAAATGAACTCTCGGCTGGGTATGGTGGCTCACGCCTATAATCCCAGCACTTTGGGAGGCCAAGGCGGGCAAATCACTTGAGCCCAGGAGTTCGAGACCAGCCTGGGCAGCATGGTGAAACCCTGTCTCTACCGAAAATACAAAAAAGAATTATCTGGACATGGTGGTGCGCACCTGTAGTCCCAGCTACTAGGGAGGTTGAGGTGGGAGAATCTCTTGAACAGGGAGGCACAAGTTGCAGTGAGCCGAGATTGTGCCACTGCACTCTAGCCTGGGTTATAGAGCAAGATCCTGTCTCAAAAAAAAAAAAAAAAGAAAGAAATGAACTCTCAAGCTAGAAAAAGATAGAGTTCAAGAGTGGGCGAGGGATAAACAGGTGAGGTACAGGGGATTTTTAGGGTGGTGAAATTATACCGTATGATACTATAATGGCAGATACATGACATCATGCATTTGTTGAAACCTATAGAACTTTAAAACACAGAGTGAGCCTTAATGCCTGCAAATTTCAAGAAATCATTTAGGAGATTAGGAGATTTCAAGAAAGAATGTAAACTGTAACAACGTAATCTAACTGTATTATAAATCTAAGAAATAAATTCACTGAAGGGGAAGGGGAAAAGGTGCTGACCTAAGTAGCTTTGGAAATGAGCAGAGTTTGTAAGACTAAAGGCAAAAGGAACAGAACATAAATACTGAACTCTAGTCAATAAAGTTGTTTGCCACGGGTGTATGGGTTAACAATTCTTATACTGCTATACATGTTTACTGTAATTGAACAATTAAGTAAATGGATGGTGAATGGTGGGTGCCAGGTTTCTCACTGTTGGAGTGGAAAGGAGGGAAACAAGTAGAAAGAATAGCAAGGAGAAGAGTCTAGAATGATCCATGTGGTAATGAATTAGAATTGGAGACATCAGTAAGAGCCCATGTTTCACTTTACATAGATACAGTTGGTTATATAGAGAAACATATAACTCAGGTTATTATTAATATATACACATGTATTTCCTTGCTTTGTCAGCTAAGAGGACCTAAAAGAAATGACATCATAGTAACAAGGAGCATACCTAGCACAAACATCTTGATTTCTAGTACCAATCTTCAATAAAAGGAACCTAGACTCCTTAGAAAATGGCTGATTCTAGGACTGGGGCAGGAAATATATAAGACGAGACTAAAGCATCTTGTAGTGTCAGAAAGTAAGGAAGTGCTGAAAACACACACACACACAAGCACACAGACACTGATGGGATGCGTCAAAAGGGGCGCAGGTCAGGCGTAGTGGCTCATGCCTGTAATCCCAGCACTTTGGGAGGCCAAGGTGGGCAGATCACCTGAGGTCAGGAGTTCGAAACCAGCCTGGCCTACATGGCGAAACCTGGTCTCTACTAAAAATACAAAAATTAGTGGGGTGTGGTGGCAGGTGCCTGTAATCCCAGCTACTTGGGAGGCTGATGCACAAGAATCGCTTGAACCTGGGAGGTGGAGGTTGCAGTGAGCCAAGATCACGCCACTGCACTTCAGCCTGGGCGACAGACCGAGACTCCGTTTCAAAAAAAAGAAAGAAAGGGGCACAGGAACCAACTGAAAGAGCTCCTAGTGGCCAAAACTGGATCAATTTCCACAACAAAATAAAATAATATTGGATTATAACCCAAAGTATAAAATAAGTATGCATGATTCCATACTTATATCAATAAATGTTTGAATAAATAAATAAGTGAGGCCAGGCACGGTGGCTTGCGCCTGTAATCCCAGTACTTTGGGAAGCTGAGACGGGCAGATCACTTGAGGTCAGGAGTTTGAGACCAGTCTGGCCAACATGGCAAAACCCCATCTCCACTAAAAATACAAAAATTCACTGGGTGTGCTGGTACATACCTGTAATCCCAGATACTCGAGAGGCTGAGGCAGGAGAATTGCCTGAACCCAGAGGCAGAGGTTGCAATGAGCGGACATCACACCACTGCATACCAGCCTGGGCGACAGAGCCAGACTCCATCTCAAATAAATAAATAAACAAATAAATAAATGGGAGACAAGAGATGAATCTCCTGTGCAGAAGAATTTCAAATAATTTATGTACTACTCCACTCTAAAGTGGGGGAGCATAACTCCCACTCCTTAAGTGTGGGGTGCACATAGCAACTTTCTTCCAAAGAGTATGGAAAGGATGAATAAGAAATCACCTTACAATAGAGAAACCTGACAAACATCATATTGGCCAGGTGATCAAAGTCAACATTAACAGTCATAATCATGATGATAGCATGTACACTTGACATGATAGAATGAAAATGGCACTTTTCCTCTGTGATCTTCCTCCTCAAGACCCATAACCCCAGTCTAGTTATGAGAAAAAATACCAGACAAATTTTAATATAGGGACATTCTACAATATACCTCACCAGTACTCTTTGAAACTGTCAAGGTCATCAAAAACAAGAAAGGTCTGGGAAACTGTTAACCGCAAGAGGAGCCCAAGGAGCCTAAATTAAATGAGGTATCCTGGATGGGATCCTGGAACAGAAAAAGAACATTAGGCAAAAACTAAAGAAAACTGAATGAAATGTGGATTTTAGTTAAGAATTTATCTGTACTGGTTCATTAAGTGTAACAGAAGTACAATACTAATGTGAAATGCTAACAATAAGGGAAACTGGAGGGGAGAGGAGGAATAGGGGAACTCTGTACTATCTGTTTAATTTTCTATAAATCTGTAACTGTTCTAAAATATAAAGCCTATTAATTTAAAAAGTGGCATATGGTATAATCTTAATGTTTTGCAAATAAAAAAAGATAGGGTTCAATTCATTCACTAATGTGATCTTTACTGAGTCCTTCCTATGTGCCAGTCAGGCGCTGTGACAAATACCAGAATATTAACAATGGCCATCTCTGGGTAGTGAATTGCTGCCGTTTTCATCATCTTCTTTATATTCTCTATATTTCTAAATGTTCTAAATATACGTTTTTTGAAATAAGAAAAAATAAGTAAAATAAAAACCATTATGCAAGCATGAAGTAATATTACTCACAAATTGGATAGACTTTAATTTTTGGTCCTCATCTTCATTTCACTCAGCAGTAGTGGGTTCAGCTCAAGTAGTTGTGAAAAAGGAAAGGAAGCCCCATGGTCAGAGAGCAAGTGGGGAATAAAGAAGATCCTACAGGAGGTGGAGTGTTAAAGTATATACTTTATTCCTGTAGATGATTAATACTATACATATATATAATTTTGAACATCAACTCTCCTTACTAAATTCAATTTCCTCCAGCTTTCTTGAGTAATAACTGACAAATATCCTTACTAAATTATAAGTAAAATAGCCTATGTAATTATAGTTGTGCATATTAAAATTGTTAAAAAATAATTAACATGATATAATTATCCCCCAATGATGTCACTAAGGACAAGTTGTTTTTATTATGATTTTACTTTTCAAGTTTACTCCATATTAATTTTTTAAAACTTCCTTTCAAAACACTTTAGGAGGTCACATGTTAATTTAAGTACTTGTTTCTTCACCTGCACTACTCAGGGGAATAAAAGGTCACAAAGATAACTTCTTCCATCTGTCTCATCCAGTCTTTTTTTAAAAATCTGCTCTAAAAATACACCCACAACCTTACTAGATGAATAAGCATATAACCAAAACATCAAGAAGTCAAAAGCAAGGTCTGCATGAGAGATCATATCTCTAGTATTATATATGCTTTCCAATTCATTTTATAAAGCCAATATAACCCTGATACCAAAACTTGATGAAGACCTAGGAAAGGAAACTTCAGACCAGTATATAAAACATTTGCTCTTCAGGGCCGGGCGTGGTGGCTCACGCCTGTAATCCCAGCACTTTGGGAGGCTGAGGTGGGTGGATCACCTGAGGTCGGGAGTTTGAGACCAGCCTGACCAACATGGAGAAACCCCGTCTCTACTAAAAATACAAAATTAGCCAGGCGTGGTGGTACATGCCTGTAATCCCAGCTATTCGAAAGGCTAAGGCAGGAGAACTGCTTGAACCTGGGAGGTGGAGGTTGCAGTGAGCCGAGAGCACGCCATTGCACTCCAGCCTAGGCAACAAGAGCAAAACTCTGTCTCAATAAATAAATTAATTAATAAAAAAATATATATATACACATATATAAGCAAATATATATGTGTATATATATATATATATTTGCTTATATATGTGTGTATATATATATATATTTGCTCTTCAATGTAAAAGATGATGCCACTCACAGTGATTACAACCCATAACCCAAAGAGACCTGGGCAACCCTGCTCAGAACAGACTACTCACCACTGAACAGAGAAGAGATTTTAAAAGATCTCTCAATATATTACCTCCTTTATTTAACCAAGGTCACTATTCTCTCTGGTGGGTTTTCTATGAAGTGATCAACCTTTCACAAACAAGAGCTCTTCTAATATAAACATCATGTGCAGTCACATCTAAATGCCTTGGGCTTCCTGTAAGTGTAACACCTAGTGTGAAAAGCACCACTAACTGCATAAGAACGTTCCCCAGATGCTTCTGACATCGCAGCATTCACTCTGTGTAGGACCTGATGCTACAGAGTCTTCCCACAGTTACCCTCAACTAGGGAGTGAACAATACCTCATGGTGTAAATGTCCTCAGACCAAAGAGAAAAGGCAAAATCAAAAACAACCATAAACATGTCACGGGGCTGGGCGTGATGGCTCAAGCCTGTAATCCCAGCACTTTGGGAGGCCGAGACGGGCGGATCACGAGGTCAGGAGATCGAGACCATCCTGGCTAATACGGTGAAACCCTGTCTCTACTTAAAAATACAAAAAACTAGCCGGGCGACGAGGCGGGCGCCTGTAGTCCCAGCTACTCGGGAGGCTGAGGCAGGAGAATGGCGTAAACCCGGGAGGCGGAGCTTGCAGTGAGCTGAGATCCGGCCACTGCACTCCAGCCTGGGTGGCAGAGCAAGACTCCGTCTCAAAAAAA
>NW_016815820.1:2980556-2983350 GCF_001698545.2 Rhinopithecus bieti | reverse complement strand
GACACCACCCCCTTTAAAAAAAAAAAAAAAAAAAAAAAAAAAAAAAAAAAAAAAAAAAAAGTCTCAAGTACTGGCAAATACTCTTCAAATGTGAATGCTTGTTCTCACTGGGCATAATCACAGAAATGTCCATTCTCTCCCTTTGTTGGTGATTTTATTCTCATTTTACTTCATCAGCTCCCTGCATACTTCTGCCATCATCCCTCATCCCATCCGCTAACCCTTCTCCTCTTTTCATAGCCCTCTAAGCCTGTTGGTTGGCAGTCACACTCTCAACAGAAAGATAGAGTTGGAGATGGGAATGCAGGAGAGGGAAAGAAGAGAGAGACACAAGAAGAAATTCTGTTCTCCCTTCCCTTTGGGTCCTTCCACTGGTTCTCACCTCCTCCCTAGGTAGGGCCCCATTCCTGCCCTCATTCTGTTCCCTTAGATGGTCTCTTCCCTAATCCTCAGAACCCCAACCTGGCTCCCATCAGCTCCTCACTCCTGCCCAGCACTGCTCATTGGAGTCATTCCCCAGTCACAAGTACCACCATCAGAGATTGGAGTTAGTTGGAGAGGAGGGGGATGAAGAGTGCACTCCCCCAATTAACAAAGAGGAAACAAGTAGAAGAGGGAGATATTCAGCAGAGAAGGAGTTTTCAGAAGCCCAAGTTGGAAGGTGGGCCCCCATCAAAATATTGTCTATACTCCTCTTCTCTAGGTATAATACTTGAAAAGCAGTTTTTAAAAAATAGGTTGGCCTGCAAATCAGCCTAAAACATGGTCCTTTTCCCACAAAACATTGCTTCTATAAGAAAATATCTAAGTGAACATTGGAAAATAATCTATGTATTGACTTTTTAAAAATTCTAGGAGCAGGATGCTATTTCAGCCTCATCTTCTCTTAAATTTTCAATGATACTTGCATTTTTTTCAGTTATAAGGAAAATGTTCCCTTTATCTTGCAGATGCTTCACTCTGAATATTCTGAAACAGTTAAAACCTAAAAGACCAGACATCACCCTCTGGGATGGAGATGGGACCCTGGGTGGAAAAGGGTAGAGGGATAGAAAAGGTTTGTTGGGTTTGTGGAGGAGAAGAGGAAAGGAGAACAAGGGAAGGAGGGACTCCCAGGGGCCCATCCAGGGCTCTCCTTGTACTGGTGGTGGTGGGCAGGGAGTAAAAATCTGTTTGTGTCATCCCCAGGACTTCCATGAGTGAACTACTAACAGTAAGACAATCTTTCCAAAAATAATGGGCTATGCCTAACCACCTTGTCATGTCTAGCCAACCATGCCTGCCACCCCAAAACAATCTCTACCTTGGAAACAGTAGAAAACCATATTTCATTGTAGGGTATCTGAGTATTCTATACATTTAATTAAATGTCACAAGTATCGCTTTAAGTTACATATTGCTATTTTATGGAAGAAAGCAACCTAGTCTGTAATCTCACTTGGATAAAGTCTCATTGACAGCTGCTGAAAGAAACAAAAATAATAATTCCCAATTCCTTGTCACAGGTACACTGAAGTTATCAGACCATTAGGATTTCTGCAGTCACTCTTAAATATATCACTAAAATCAAACCTCTAAGACTTCAGTGTTTAATTTTCCTGTCCTATTAATTGAAACCTTCATGGAAACCTTGCCTTGTCTATATTCACATCAATTACATAAAAGTACCATAGTGGGGAAAAATAACTTTCAATTTGTCTAGAACATGTTTTAAACTTACCTAAAACTTTTGACCTGAAAAACGTCATCATTAAGGCTTATACTTTTTACCTTTTGCCAAGAAGGAAAACATGTTGGCAGGCTAAAACCACACCTAATACCTACCAGCTTTGTTTTGGTTTGCAGGAAGTTGTTAGCATTACAATAGAAAAGTCGTTGGCATATTCTGGTTGTGGCTAAGTTCAACCTGCTAACAGTGTTTGCCCCATGACCTAAGAAATGTGTAGTGTTTATATTTTTAATTTTCCTTCTACTTCCTGTGGAGGAAAAATGAAAATATCTATATACTCACAACACAGAGAAAACAAAAACCAGAAACTAAAACAATGAGAGTACTTTAGATCAAGTTTTAACTAGCAGCCAGCCTAGAAATCCAGGATTAACACTTTTGCAATCTTTATTTGAGAGTCTAAGAATATATTCTATACAAACATCTTCATATGGCCGAGTGCAGTGGCTCACGCCTGTAATCCCAGCACTTTGGGAAGCCAAGGCAGGAGGATTACCTGAGGTCAGGAGTTCAAGACCAGCCTGGGAAACATGATGAAACCGTCTCTACTAAAAATACAAAAATTAGCCAGGAGTGGTGGTGTGTGCCTGTAATTCCAGCTACTCAGGAGGTCGAGGCACGAGAATCACTTGAACCCAGGGGGCAGAGGTTGCAGTGAGCCGAGATTGTGCCATTCCACTACAGCCTGGGTGACAAAGCGAGACTTTGTCTCAAAAAAAAAAAAAAAGAAATGTCTGCATATGTACACTAAGATGCACAGATAAAGATGTTTTCTACAGCACTGTGGATATATAAAATATTTGGAAATAACCTTAAACATCCATCAATAGGACAATTGCTAAATAAACTGTTAAATACTGTGTAGCAGTTTAAATATATATACACATAGATAAATGGATAGATTGATTGGTAAAAATAAAATAAAATAAAATAAAATAAAATAAAATAAAATAAAATAAAATAAAAAACCCAGGGTGGGTGCAGTGGCTCACACCTGTAATCCCAGCATTTTGGGAGAGAAAGGATTGCTTGAGCTCAGGAGTTTAAGACCAGCCTGGGCAACAC
>NW_016815820.1:2968806-2980373 GCF_001698545.2 Rhinopithecus bieti | reverse complement strand
ATAAAATAAAATAAAATAAAATAAAATAAAATAAAAAACCCAGGGTGGGTGCAGTGGCTCACACCTGTAATCCCAGCATTTTGGGAGAGAAAGGATTGCTTGAGCTCAGGAGTTTAAGACCAGCCTGGGCAACACAGCAAGACTCTCGTCTCTACTAAAAATAAAAATAATTAGCTGGGCATGGTGGCATGTGCCTATCGTCCCAACTATTCATGAGGCTGAGGTGGGAGAATCACTTGAGCCTGGAAGATTAAGGCTGCAGTAAGCCGTAATTGTGCCACTGTGCTCCAGCCTGGACAACAGAGTGAGACCTTGTCTCTAAAAAAAACCAAAAAACAAACAACCACTCTGCTAAACATTCTATATACTTCTATGTTGTGCAAATATTCTACAATAAAAATATATCTATCAGTTATTTTCATAATTTAAAAAATACATGGACCATGACATCAACCAGAATGTCTAAAAATAAAAAGACTGCAATACCAAGTGTTGGTAAGGATATGGAGCAACAGGAACTCCCATATACTGCTGGTGGGAATGGAAAATGGGTATAATCACCTGAGAAAAGTATTTGGAGTTTAACATACAACTACCCTATGACCTAGTAATTCCACTCCTAGATATATTTATCCAAGATAAATGAGTGCTTATGTTCACAAGTTATACAAGAATGCTCATAGCAGCTGTATTCATGATAGTAAAAAACTGAAAACAACTCATTGTCTATCAGCATAAGAATGGATAAACAAATTGTGGAATATTCACACAATGGAATACTATTTAGCAAAAAGGAACAAACCAATACACACAATAACATGGATACATTTCAAAAATATTATGTGGACAACAGATACAAAAAAGTACATACTGATTGCATTATGATAGAAGTCAGAACAGTGATTAGCTCTGGGAGGGAATACTGACTGGAAAGGAAACTTTCTAGGGAGATGGAAGGTGGTGTGGGTGTATATTGATAAGGTATCTTCATCTGGAGAGTGGTCCCATAGGTGTATATATATGTTTAAGTCAACCAGTTTTAACACTTAAGTTAAGTGGTATATAAGTCATACCTAAAGTACTAAGAAGAAAGGGAGAAAAATGGAAGGAAGGGAGGGAGGAAGAGAGGAAGAAAAGAAGAGAGAGGGAGGGAGAGAGGGAGAAAGAAACATTAGGTTGTTGCAAAAGTAATTGCAGATTTTGCAATTTAAAAATAATGGCAAAAACCTCAATTTTGCACCAACCTAATAGATGGGTGAATGGATAAAAGGGCTCATACAAAAAGTTAAAAGAATTTGGGGGGCTTTTTTTTTTTTTCCAAAGCAGTGTCTTACTCTGCCACCCAGGCTGGAGTGCAGTGGTACTATCTTGGCTCAGTGCAACCTCCAACTCCCGGGTTCAAGCAATTCTCATGCGTCAGCCTCCAGAGTAGCTGTGATTACAGGCATGCGCCACCACACCCAGCTAATTTTTATATTTTTAGTACAGATGAGGTTTCACCATGTTGGCCAGGCTGGTCTCGAACTCCTCACCTCGGGTGATCCACCCGCCTCAGCCTCCCAAAGTGCTGGGATTGCAGGAGTGAGCCACCATGCCTGGCCAGAAAAGTTATTTTTAAAGAAGTGTAATTTAAGAAGGTTTATTAAAATGCAGTGAATAGATGTTTTCTGTAGCTACCTATGCACTCCAGCATATTTCTCATACTAGATTTATAATATATAGTACCTTAATTAATTCCAGCTACTACAATATTGGTTAAACCAAGTACAAATATGTGCCATTGGATATATTTTAGTAAAGCTTCTCTTATTTGAATAAAAACTTTATTTTCCCATAACATACTCATATTAGAATGTCAACAATGTTAGGAGGAGACCGTAAATGAGAATTTAAATAATTCACAAATGATTTTATTACAGCCAGCAGCCTTGAGGAAGACTTGCTATCTGGATGGTAAGACCACTCTATTCCTGAGCTCAGATCTGTCCTATCTTCCATGTAAATGCTGGATAGTAAAATTAAGCAGTGGAACTCAAAGACTCCAAACCTGAAAATCCATCTGTTATAATCACCTAACCTATAATGCAGCACTGACAATCTGGAAAAGCAAGCAATGAACTCGGAAACACAGGGGAAATAAATATGAATAAATGTAGCAGAAATTATAGGATTTCTGTAGGGTGTAATGGCTTATAACATGAAAAAATTAGATCTATGATAGTTATGTCAATATGTTAAGATTCTCAGATGGTGGTAAAACTTGATACCTTATTTTTCCTATATTTAAAATTATTAAAAACTGTTTAAGTATTATACTTATGAAATTAGGTAAAAATATTATCTTAATAACTGGTACTACAGTTCCTCTTAGGGAAAGAACTGTCATTGTTTGGGAAAATAACTTGTTTTGCTGTGTGTGGCTATTGGTGGGAACCTAAACAACTATACAGATAGTTAAACTGCCTTTTCATGTGGCAGGGAAAAAAAATATGTATTTTTTACTTCAGATAGGATAACGAAAGAAAGTGACAATGAGAAGGCATAAGGCTGGGAACTAAATCAAGTGAAAGAATAGAGGATATACCCTGATAACTGGGGTGGCAGAAGGGTATTTAGGAATAGGAATGCCTAATGCTCAAATCATTTGCACGACTGCAATGTAAACCCCTCCTCCCGCTCCTGGCACCCCCTGATTCTCCAGTGATGTTTTCTATACTCATAGGGACTTCATGTGAATAGGCTTCTGTGGAAATTGAGAAGGAAAATACATCTAAGCCAGGGCTTCTCAACCTCAGCACTATTGACAATTTGGGCTGGATGATTCTTTACTGTGGAGGGACTGTCCTGTGTATTGTAGGAAATTTAGCAGCATCCTTTGCTCCTACCCACTAGATGCCAGGAGCACTCTCCCAAGCTGTGACAACCAAAATGTCTCCAAATGTTGCCAAAAGCCCCCAGGGTCAAAATCACCCCTCTTGGCAACCACTGGTTTGGGCCTACACAGACAGCATGCACAGCAGCAGGGGAGCCTGGAGGGAAAGCTGACCTTGACAATGCATATTCTTTGAGAATCACCCTGATCCTGAGGAGAGCTGTGAACTTCCATGGGGAGCAGCTCTTACCTAGTTCAAAAGAGCTAGGCAGCCCATCTAACACTAGACGATAATCAGAACGAAGTTTGAATATCTCTACCACATTTTTTTAAATTTTAGCAAACAAAAGGGAGGAGAATAGACCTTTTTTTTAAAAAACTGGGAATTAATGCAAAATACTAGTTTTAGACACACAAAATAGATTTTTTTTTTTTTTGAGACGAATTTTGCTCTGTTACCCAGGCTGGAGTGCAATGGCACGAGGCGGGAGGCTCACTGCAACTTCTGCCTCCCAGGTTCAAGTGATTCTCCTGCCTCAGCCTCCTGAGTAGCTGGGATTACAGGCGCCTGCCACCATACCTGGATAATTTTTTGTATTTTTAGTAGAGATGAGGCTTCACCATGTTGGCCAGGCTGGTCTCAAACTCCTAATCTCAGGTGATCTACCCACCTTGGCCTCCCAAAGTGCTGGGATTACAGGTACAAGTCACCATGCCCAGCCACAAAACAGGGTGTTCTATAACAAGGTAAGGAACACATATCTTTCCTGATATGCTCGGTCATACACAAACAGACTAGGTAAAGCTTCAAGTGCCACCTCAGAGAATCCCTTTGTGACAAAACAAAATTTCAACTGAAACATCAGGGTAGAAAAATTATATGCCTGGCAATCTATAAGCATATAGAAAATTCAGAGAACAAAAGTAATGAAGCTAATTTTCTCTCTCCTTCCTCTATAAAGTTTCTCATCAAAATGATCACTGGACTCTGAAGGAAAGAAATGGAGATTTTGAAAGAATCCCTAAAAGCTGGGCTGGACGTGGTGGCTCACACCTGTAATCCCAGCACTTTGGGAGGCTGAGGCAGGCAGATCACGAGGTTAAGAGATCAAAACCATCCTGGCCAACAAGGTGAAAACCTGTCTCTACTGAAAATACAAAAATTAGCTGGGCTTGGTGGTGCGCACCTTTAGTCCAGCTACTTGAGAGGGTGAGGCAGGAGAATCGCTTGAACCCAGGAGGCAGAGGTTGCAGTGAGCCGAGATCGCATCACTGCACTCCAGCCTAGCGACAGAGTGAGACTCCATCTCAAAAGAAAAAAAAAAAGCCTCCCATAATGGAGAAAAGGATAAAACAGGGATGGGCCACCAATATAAGCAAAAGACCATGGGAGTTTTCCTGTGGAAAGGCAGCTGCCAAAACAAACAAACGAAAGAGGTCAACTGGATAGCTCAAGTGAAAAAAAAATTAATTTTATTTATCAGACATTTATATGGTGTTTAGTACATACCAGATACTGCTCTAAACTCTTTTCAAATATTCATTCCTTTATTCTTCATATATAAATTCTGTATGATAGGTACCACTATTATCTCAATACTACAGATAGGTGCCATTATTATCTCAACGTTACAGATCAAGAAACTGAGGCCCATGGTCTATTTAGTGAGTAAATGGTAGCAAGAAAGTGGAAGAGTTAGAATTTGAATCTAGGCAAATTGCACACAGAGAAAATATACAGGACCTATGAGAAAACATTAATGTTCAAAAAGAAAAGATCACCTGAAGAACTAAAGAAAATGCCTACTTCTGAAGCAGATTTATTATTAAAGAACAAAAATGTTTAGAAAATTTCTAATTCTCAGCAACATCCAAAAAGTCATTAAATGTACAATCAGCACTTTATAGATGTAATGAAATGAGACAATGAATAATGAGGAAAGAATACATGGCAACTTTTTAAAAAATAAATAAATGTTGAATTTAAAACCATAATGAAAGCAATGACAGATGAGACAGTAGAAAAGACGAAACAGAGAGAGCATATCAGGAATCCAATATATGTATGCTATAAAGCCAAGTATGACAGAATAAAACAGATGGAGCAGAAGCATAATAGAAGAAAACTTTCCCAACTCAAAGGGAGACCTGAGTCCACAGATCAAGAGGGTTCACTACATACCAGGCAAAATTATTAAAAGGCCTTCCTGGCATGCTACTGAACAACAAAAAAAAAGTATTAAAAAGTCTGAGTAAGACCTTGATACTAACTAGTGACATTTTTGAGAGCAAAGAAAACTATTCTATATACCCCCAGCTGGGAGGAGTGGATTATAAATGAAATATACCAGGCTGGCATCAGACCTCTCCTTCACAAAACTGAAGGCCAAAAGATAATGGCACAACTTTTAGAGGCTGAGTTGGGGGGAGGTTGAAGAAAGGGGAAAAGTGTGACCCCAGAACTTCATGCCCACAGCTAAGTTTATATGAAATAAGGGAGACACATTCTCGGACATACAGAGGCTCAGCAAGCCTATCATCAAAGTACCCTTCCTGAGAAATTCACTCAGCACTATATTCTAGATCATCAATTACCAGGACTTTACACACTGTCCACTACAGTAGCTGCTGTGACTACTAAGCAGCTGAAATGTCACTAGCACAACTGAGGAACTAACTTTTTTTGTTGTATTTAATTTTAGTTAATAATTTAAATTGAAATAGCCACATGTGGCTAGTGGCTATTATGGTCAACAGGACAGTCTTAATATCTAAGAGATAAAATAGAGTTCGAGGATGAAAATTCATGGTACAAAAGTAAGAAATGAACAAGTTAAGCAGGAAAACATTCTTGTTTGTTTGTTTTTTGAGACAGGATCTCACTACATTACCCAGGCTGGACTACAGTGGTGCAGTCTTATCTCACTGTAGCCTCAACCTTCTGGGCTCAAGTGATCCTCCCACCTCGGCCTCTCAAAGGGTTGGGATTATAGGCATGAGCCACCATGCCTGGCCCGATTTTTATTTTAAGACATTAGGGTAAAACTATTTGTGGAATAAAAATAGGATATATAACTTGAAGGAAAAAAAAATCCACTTAATGATTGTCTTATTCCATTTGGGCTGCTATAACAAAATACTACAGACTAGGTAGCTTATAAAAAACAGAAATGTATTTCTCACAGTGGGAAACTGGAAAGTCTAGATCACTGGCAGATTCAGTGTCTGCTGAGGGCCTGCTTTTTGGTTCATAGATAGCACCTTCTAACTGTGTCCTCACATAGTGGAAGGAGTAAGGCAGTTCTCTGGGACCTCTTTTATAAGGGCATTAATCACCTCCCAAAGCCTAATACCATCACATTTGTAGTTAGATTTCAACATAAAAATTTTGGCAAGTCACAAACATCCAGAGCACAGCAGTGATCTAAGAAAACCCTCAGGAAAGGCCAGGCACAGTGACTCATGCCTGTAATCCCAGCACTTTGGGAGGCCGAGGTGGGCAGATCACGAAGTCAATAGATCAAGACCATCCTGGCCAACATAGTGAAACCTGTCTCTACTAAAAATATAAAAATTAGCTGGTCATGGTGGTGTGCAGCTGTAGTTCCAGCTACTCGGGAGGCTGAGACAGGAGAATCACTTGAACCCGGGAGTTGGAGGTTGTAGTGAACCGAGATTGCACCACTGAACTCCAGCCTGGGCAATAGAGTGTGACTCCATCTCAAAAAGAAAAGAAAACCCTCAGGAGACAATAACAAGTGAAAAATTGTAAGTAGAAAAAATCAGTATACAAACCTGTGCACAAATGTGTCCCAACTTTTAAAGTATATCCATATAATAAACACTGAGAAAAATACATGGAAATTTAACAATTATTGATTCTGAGTAACTGTATCCTATTGCGTGTTTTCTATATTTTCTATAATGAGCATTATTACTTCTGTAATCAGAAAATTTTAATATAAAAAAGGAATAGAACTATAGTCATATCTCGCTTTTCAGAATTCAACTGAGTGGTAGCCTCACCTATCTGGAAGACAATCCAGTTTCAAAATTAAGCAAAAGATTCTGAGCAGCCAAAATACATCTTACAAATCCCACATTTAAAGGTGTAGGTACTTTGTTCATCAAGAAAGCCCTTTGTAACTTCTTTTACATATATCTCAATTCCAACTAATGTGGTTATCTAATGTTCCAGAAGCACTGGGAATGTAGACATACAGACAAGGGTGCAAAGTGATAGGACTTGGCCTAACAGCAGGAAAAAAATAACAAAAATAAAAATATAAAGCAGACTCAGACACTTACAAAGCAGTTCAGGGGCAACTATGGCCAAACATCCTAAACAATACATTTCCATAAAGTATGTAATAGATATTCACTATAACAACTTTGAGTTAAAGAGTGCTCTAAAGAGGTTCATTTGAAGATAGCCGTAGACTGGCTGGCTAAAGAAGAAAAGTTCCTAATGCATTTGAGGAAAAACTTCATCACAAATGTTTATAATAAAAAGGTAAGAGTGCTTAAAGAGAATCTCCTCAGCTATCCAGAGCAACTCATTTCTGCGAGTTCCCCATAGTTGGAATTTTACTATACTGAAACAGATTTTATGGTTGGCTGCATTGACCAATACAGGTCTGGAGAACAATCTGGAAGGAAATGATTAATGACTGCTTCTTTACAAGGAAGTTTAAAAATAAATAACTATAGGTGTATCAGAATCAACATTAACGCAGCAATTGCTACAACATGCAGCCAGGTTGTTGATGTTATTTTAGCTTAAATTCATACTATGGGCAGGATTTAGTGCCATATAGGCAGTTGGGACCTATCAGCTACCAGGGTAATATCAGTAGCCCCCATTCCATCACACAGGACAAACTACAAACCAAAGAAATGTCTATTCCACCTCCTTCATACTCATCTCTTTTGCTTCTGACTTCAAAAGCGGGGCTAGAAAGACCAGGAAGAAGAGACTGATTATGTTTATATCTGTGGAGCAAAGATTATGCAAACTGCCAGCACTTCATTGTTTTTGTTTTCGGCGTGGTTATCACAAAACAAAAACAAAAAGATAACTTCTACATCTGAAGCTCTATTATTTGAAAACAGACCTGAATATTTCCTTCTCTTTCAATAAAGCAGAAAGCACCCTTCATTTTACTTATCTATGAAGTACTTATTTGTTGATAGGGTACTAGTTACTATTTCTATATGAGAGCTTGACAGAGTCTATCTGAAGAAGCTATTTCCTGAGTTACTCTAGAAGCCTCACACTGTTTTGATATTTGCCAGAAATCCAAGATAACATTTTTTGTTTTTAATTTCTCCACCTTCCATACCCCTCAGGGCTAAAAAGAGAAAAACATGACCACAAGCATAGTTAATGGTCCGTTAGCACTCTGACCTCTCTGAGTTTCTATTTGTCTTTTGTTCCTTTTTCTTTTAAATATCCTTACTACTTATTTTTTCCTATTTACAAAAGTAATACACGGTCATTGTCACAATTTAAACAACACAAAGATGTATGAAATAAAAATTAATAACCTCCCCTTGTCCAAACTCTCACTCTTCTCCCAAGGAAGCCAATGTTACCAGTCTGGTATATATTCTTTTTCACTTCTTCCTAGGCTTACACAAACATTTATAGCATATGTGGCTTTTCTGGTTTTGTCTTTTGGTTTTCAAGCAAAAATGGGATATTACATGTACTATCATGCATTTTGCCTTCTAGTCTTAAAAATATGCCATGGACACTTTCCAAGCCTATATATGGACCCACAGAATACCTTTTTAGGGGCTGTGAAGTATTCCGTAAGACAAATGTCCCACAATTCATTCAGCCATCACCCTGAGTCTCCCAACTCATTAACATTTAGGATAGATCTTCATGCATATACTACTTCATGTCCTTTAACTTCAGTGACAGATTTTTAGAAGTGAGGTTTCTAGGTCAAATGAAACATTTCCAAATGTTTCCAATTTTATATTTAAACAAAATTAATTTTAGGCCTTGAGAATTTCTGTTCTCTTCTTCATTATGTAAAATTTTGTTATCAACCATTCACAATGCTTTACATATTTTATTCTTAAAAGCACACACATTATGTCAAGAAATGCCCCTGTCATTTATGCTTGTGTAGTTATAAATAAATAAATGCTTAAGTTATAGCTGTGATGTCCAGTGTTAAATCACTGTGCAAATGCTTATGCCTTGGTTTATGAAAGTAGTAATTCATTATGGAAATTCCACCCCCACAGCCATGCGGCAGCACTAGAGTTGCAGCCCTCACATCCTGTGACTTCCTCCCACAGAGTGACTATATAGAGATCAGGACCTCCATTTTTTCTAATTGTCAACAGTTACCCTTAAAAAGTGTGTGGTGGGGGAGACAAATAGCAACAAACAACAAATTGAAGGCCATTGTGGGCTTCTAATATCGACAGATTATTTGTAACACAATGAATAACGCTCACGGTCTACACCAGGGACTATGTTCCATAAGAAATAAAACTTGTAACCAATATGTTGCTATTATTATTACAGGAACCTTTCAAAAACATATTCTTCAAACATTTTTCATTAGAATCACTGGATGAATCACATTACATTTTTTTCTCTACTTCAGTTCAAGTTCTAATTGCAAACTTAAAAAAAAAAAAGCCTTAAAGAAATACATTAACCAACAAAGCTCCTTATAATTTGGTTTCAGACTCCTCCATATATTTTAAAGACCTGAGCACCAACAGAGATTGTTAAGACACAGCAAGCTTGATACAGAAGTATGTGACATGCAATTAATCTCCATTCATACCCTGCTCTACTTGTCAGCAAACAAAGGTTCTGCTTTAGAAGGAGATCTGAAGACTTCAATTAAAAACAGTCAGCTAACAAGAAAATAATCTAAGCTAAAGGAAGGTGGCAGGTGCAGAAATGAGTTGTTTACCAAAGTGTCAGTTTTGAACAATAAAGAACAGCACATCAAAAATGCTGAAGAAATGGATTTCATTGCAAGCCTCCGAAAATAAAAAGGAATTTTCTACCAAGGCTAGACACAAAACTGAAGTATAGTTTAACAAGCTTATAAAATAGGTTTCCTCTCATCAAATGACAGATACCAATAAAAAGAACCACTTTATATCTTTCAATGCAAGGGCAGGGTTAAACTTTTCGTCACAGTTCCTTCTCTCCTAGAAACCAAAGACAATTACAGCCTTCCTTCACAAGCCTAATATTAAACCAACAACAGAGGGAAAGGCTGGATTGCTTCTTCTTAGACACTTAGATAATGCTCTTTTACCCTGCAAATAGTTTTCTACCCCCCAAATTTAGATTTATTCTGATCATAAGTAAAATGGATTTTGGAAACCTCACCTCAAAAGAAATATCTAGTTGACAGGTTTTACATAGAAGCAATCCAGAATGGAAACAGTGCTACTAACAGAGACCAAAAGGACTTGCCAAATATTTGATTAGGAGGCATTTATACCGAGATAACAAGGTAATGGAGATATAAAACCAATTAAAACTGAAAAAAAAGAAAATACTGCTTGCCAAAAGTGTGACCTGCCCAAAGCAGGCCATCTGTTAAATATGTGTCAAATATGTCAACTTAGATGCCAAAAGGCTTAATTCTGAATAGTTTTCTCCTGGAACCCTTATGCAACTGCAGATTCCAGGCCTCTGTCCTCTCTGGAAGGTTAGTTACAGGAAAGCAAGTAAAAGTGACTTTCACCATGAAACCCAGCAGATGAAACTGCCCATTAGCAACGTCTCTTTGAGACATCTCTTTGGAGTGTCGGCAGTGTGTGCCGAGTGTTGGTGGGGATGGCCGGAACTCTTTAAACCATCGCTTAGACACTGTAGTCGGAAGGTGAACACACCACAATGGGGGCACTTCTAGAAAAGGAGGAAATCCCATACTGAGAATGAGCCTGCCTTGGGGTGGGTGAGACCCCCTAGACGTCTGCAGGGTGATAAAGGGAGGGCTGGGGTTTTCACACTGACAAAAACTCACGTCAACCACCTGGCCTTGGCCCATGGGGATCCCATGAGCCCCTCGCAGCCCCCTGGAGAGCCTCGCGGACCTCTAAGCAGGAAGGTTTGGGGTCTTCTGTGAGAGGTGAGGAAGTCGTGTCTGGCGAAGGAGGGGGACGGGAAACCCTACAGATGTAGGGCAGTTCTTCGGAGAAAGGGACAGGTCGAAGACCAGGCAAGGTGGCATGGGAGACCAAGAACCTGGCCTGAGGACTGTAGAAGCCGGGGAGGTGAAGCGGAGGCCTGGAGGTGCCTCAAGGAAAAAGAAGATGTGGGACTCCAGGGAGTGAAAGGGGCCCTGAGGTGAGAGGATGGAAAGATGGCTCTGAGGAGCTGAGGGCTCTAGAAGCCTTAAGGTTCTAGAAGGAGGTGAGTGACGAAGCTGAAAAGAAAGCCTGGCCGTGGGAGGCCTGGAGTCGCCTTTCTGCCTTCGGCCTAGCACTTAAGGGGGCCTGCGCCAGGGCGTTACCTTCCAGGAGCCAACGGATCTCCTCAGGGAGAGCGGCGGCCTGCATTTGGCTGGGCGGGAGAGACGCCGGTGTGCGAGGTGGGAGGGGGCGCGGGCCCTGGTCGCGAGGCGGACCGGCTGGAAGGCGACCCGGCTGCGCCGCGAGGCACCTGTACCTCATCCGCGGTCGCCGCCCGCCCAGCCCGGCC
>NW_016815820.1:2939331-2968275 GCF_001698545.2 Rhinopithecus bieti | reverse complement strand
CCCGCCCAGCCCGGCCGCGGGGCGGGGCCGTGGGTCCCGGGGCGCGTCAGGAAGTGGCGCGGGCGACGGGCGGGGACCCGGGAAGGGGCGCGGGGCGTGGGCGCACGTGGCGCTCACGCCCGGGCCCCGCGGTAGAAGGATTGGGGGTGCCAGAAGCACTGCACCATGCGAGGCCAAAGGTGCGCCCCTCCAGCACCCACCAAAACAGAAGACTTCAAAAGGCTCAAAGGACCCACGGCTTTGGGGACTCTATCCTAAGCACCGAACAGATGAACTCACGGTGGCAGATTTGAAAGACCACGGGGTGCCTGAAGTAGGGTGCGGGGAGGCAGAATCCAATTCCCGTCCAGCATAGCACCCCTCAAATTGCCTGTCCAGTTCACATCTCCATCCCCAGAAAAGAGGGCAAAACTTCGCTCTTAGGGAAGCCACAACGTTGAAAGGAAATGATTAATTCCCAATAAGCAATATAAGGACACCAACATTTGGGAGAATCGCGGCAGGGTGGCAGCAAGGAACACAGGAAACCGAACTGTGCTGTTCTCCCTCAGGCTGGAAAGGCCCTGAGGAAAGTAAGGGGTAACTCAGGGAGAAAGCTGAGGGAGAGGAGAACAGAGCCCTTTCCCTCCAAGAGCTGCGGAAGGGAGGAAAGTGAAGGACAAAATCACACGGTCTCATTCAAGGGACAGTTGATGTCAGTCTCCTGGTTGTAACATGGTACTGTAATATTACCAGATGTTACCCTTGGGGGAAACTGGGTAAAGGTAGACGGAGTTCCTCTATTATTATTTCGTCTTCTTCTTCTTATTTCTTAAACTCTCTGTGAACCTACAATTCTCTCAAAATAAAGAGGTTTTTAAAAGTACAACAGGTCCACTGCCATGAAAAAGGTATAAAGTGCTACGGCTGATAAAAGAAGGGAGTTGAATACAAGAAAAGGAGGGAAGAGGCCAGGCATTGTGGCTCACACCTGTAATCACAGCACTTTGGGAGGCTGAGGCAGGAGAATCGCTTGAGCACAGGAGTCTGAGGTTAAAGCCAACTATGATCACCCTAGTGTACTGCAGCCTGGGCAACAGAGCAAGACCCTGTCTCTTAAAAAAGAAAAACAAAAAAAAAAAAAGGAAGTGCCAGTATGCTTGTGAGTGTTTAAAGGTGCATGTGGTGTTTGAGATGGGCTCTGAAAAACACACCAGACTTTGAAGGGGCAGGAGGACTTTCCAGGTGGAAGGACCAGAGTAAAGAAAGAAGGAAGAGTCCTTACCAGCTTGAGGACTAGTTAGTAGCCCTCTTTTACTGGATGTTGTAGGAAGACTATGGTTGTCAAGATAAACTGCAGCTCTACTGTTAAGGGAATTGAAAGTCAGAATAGGAAAGTTGAACTTAATTGAGTGGGCACTGGGGAGCCATTGACAATTTTTGAGATTGGGAGTGACCTCACCGGAGCTCCGGTATAGTATGTGGCCTCACACATCTCCACCTCTACTGTTTTCTTTCTTAGTAAAAAGTGGCGTTTCTATTCTCAGACTCAACCTACAGAATATGTAGAAAAGATTAGGAGTGGTAAGAAAAGACACAAGGAGAGTGGGTAAAATGGTTTTTACAACAGCCATAAGGAGAATAATGATGGACTCAACCTAGGAGATGGGGCAAGAGCAGTAAAAAGAAATCGTTGAGAAGAATGAGTGGTATAAGTGCCTGCCTCCTTGTACTGTTTCCCATCCAGAGATACAGCCTCAAGGATGAGGTGTGATCCTTTAAGGAGTACAGTGCATTCTGCCATCTGAAAAGGAGTGGTGTGTTGGTTTCAGTGTCACATGACCCACCTACAAGCTGCAGTAAATTGGGGTGAGGGGACAGAGGCTGGTGTGAGTCTCTCTGGGGTATCTGGCTCCTGCTCATCCTCCTTCCTGCCCTGAGAAAGTATAGCAATGGGTGGCTGGGCATGGTGGCTCATGCCTATAATCCCAGCACTTTGGGAGGCTGAGGCAGGCGGATCACGAGGTCAGGAGTTTGAGGCCAGCCTGACCAATATGGTGAAACCGCATCTCTACTAAAAATACAAAACTTAGCTGGGCGTGGTGGTGTGCACCTGTAATCCCAGCTACTCGGGAGGCTGAGACAGGAGAATCACTTGAACCCGGGGGGCAGAGGTTGCAGTGAGCCAAGATCAGGCCATTTCTCTCTAGCCTGGGTGACAGGGCAAGACTCTGTTTCAAAAAAAAAAAAAAAAGAAAGAAAGAAAGTATAGCAATGGGCAGACTACCTCTTTCAGGCTTAGGATCAAGTACCAGGTACCCCATGGCATTTTACCAACTTCACCACTTCACCTATAAAATTGTAGCTGCTCTAGGACCATTTTGAAGTACTTATGGTGCATACTAAAAAGCAAGGAAAGATACATGGGAACTGTCTGTGCTATCATCTCAGTTATTTTTTGGTAAATCTAAAGTGTTACCAAAAAAAAAAAAAAAAAAATACAGCAAGGGAAACAAAGTCCCCCTGTATGTCAACCTAAACTTTGCCTTGCTTTCCCTCTTGGCAACAGAAGAAAATTTGATAACCTCCCCCTCTTGTTCAAGGATATGGTGTCACATACTAATGTAGGCTACCAGCTAATGAATTGTTTGATAAAGAGCAGTAAACCCAGGTAACTGCACTTCTTTGCAGGCTTCACTGCCTGTCATAGCTTACTTACACCAAGGAAAACAGCAAAAACTCACAGTGTACGTATTCTACATGCATCCTTCCTTACAAGCATCTCTGGGTTTTGGAGAGACAGGGGTAGAGGGAGGTGCAGAGTCGGGTAGTATGTAGTGGGTGACTGGCAGATTCCAATACGGTATTGTCATGTTGCATCAAAGTTCCTCACTGCAGACAGAAATCTGCCTCCACACATGAACGCAGCCCTTCCTTAATCATCTGAGGACCCTGTTTCAGCAGTCAGCCTCACTCCTAATGACATTCTGTTAAATGGACAAATTCCTTTGAAGCCTTGTCCTTCTTTGAAATCCAGTTTCGCAGAAAGCCAAATCTGATTGGGGTAGCCATGGAAACCACACCGAAGAGTCTTAGAGGAGGTGAAGAGAGGCAAGGCAAAACGTGATAGTCACGAATCCTTTACTGCTGTCAGAAATATCAAAGAGATCTAGAGAGGCTGGCAGTAGCTGAGTCCCTGCCTGGGTCCTGTTCTGTGTGGCTGGGTACTATGTGGCTGTCATGGAAGAAAGCAGCCAGCTGTCTCTGCACACAGGCAGGAGGATGGAACAGAATACACAAATCTCAGGTCTGTCTGCCTCCCTTTTCTTCCCCTCCCCGCAGACCCAATTCCAGCAAGATCTTAGCATCCTCTTCTTAGCTACCCGCCCCTTAAAGACAAACAACAAAAGAATGACAAGGTTAAAATACAAGGCCCTCACAGATAAGAGGTCCTTTGGAGCAGAGGCCATGAAATTAATCTGGAATTCCTTGTAATTAGATAAGATAAGGGGATCTAAAGAGATGCAGAACAGCCAGGAATGGAGTCCAGCAGCACAACATGCAGAAAATACACCGTCTTGTCCACCGGGACCCTTCACGCACTGTCAGCAGACAGAAGACACAGAAAATAGAGCCTGTATTGGCCTCTGAGCTGCTTGGGAATGCTGTCTACATGTTCTCATGCCAGGTGGGCACTCACTAAATAGGCATCTATGGGATGTCCAGAGGGCCCAATCAGGAAGAAACAAAAGCATCTGGCACCCAGAATGGCATGCAGTGGGAACAACTGCAAGCAAAGCAGGAGCTGGCTGGCACGGCTCTGCCCTGGCTGAAATGGGTCTGGAGAGGAAACTGCAGAGGGTAGGCTCTGAGGCTTTATTCCGAGCTGGTTATTGATCCCTGAATGCTGGGTCATGACATGTGGTGGAGCTGACGTCTGCCCTGTGGATGTGCAGCCACTGCCTCTCAGCCTCTCGGTCCCAACCCCATCAACCGGGTTTATTGACTCTTTTATTGATAATGCTGGGGCCTAATGAGGACAAGAGCTGCACACTTCATTAAGGGATGTGGAAGGAGAGATGATGCATCCTGTCGGTGCCAAGAACCAGGCTCACTGTATGTTTTGCAAGGCCCCAGAAACCAAGCATCATACCACCTTGGAGGCAGAGGAGATGGACATAAGATGCTAACTTGGGCATATTACTTTAGTGGCCTAAAAATGAAGAGTTTCCACAGTTTGCCAGAAGCCTTGTTCTTACCAATTAGCTAACTCTTCAACTTAGGAGGGTCCTGTTATACACACACTCACACAAATACACTTCCAATGGTCTCCCCTTCCAACTCACACTCCTAGATTCTCTGCCCTAATACATACAACAAAATAAGCAGCTTCTCATATCATATCAGGAAACAATTCCATAAGCAGGTTCTCAATAAGGCACAGGCTTGGAACAGGATAAAAACTCAAAAGCATCTTCAAAGGGAACAAATTCAAGATAAGGAACAGACCCAGCACTATGACCAGGGTCCCCCAGCTTACCAGGAGCTGTGCATTAGAATCTGGTACAAAGCTCTTGTAGAACTGAAAAATACCTAAGATAGATAGTTACAGCCTAGGGATCACTGAGCCACTCTGTGAAGTAATCACTGTTGGCCCTCCTCCATCTAAATAATAATGTTTCATTCCCAGTACTTTGGGAGGCCGAGGCAGGGGAATCACTTGAGACAGGGAGTTGGAGATCAACCTGGGCAACATACTGAGACCCCTGTCTCTACAAAAAATACAAAGATTTCAAATATTAGCTGGGTATGGTGGCATGAGCCTGTAGTGCCAGCTACTCTTGAGGCCTAGGCAGGAGGATTGTTTGAGCCCAGGAGTTCGAGGTTGCCGTGCCACTGCACTCCAGCCTGGGCAACAAAGCTGAGACCCTGTCTCAAATAAATAAATGAATAGTAACATTTCTTTCTTCTTTATCTTATCTATCACCCCTCTTATTATTTTTTCTCTATTGTCCCCAATACTTTTTTTTTTTTTTTAATCTTCTTTACCTATCCTTTAGACCACATTAGATATCTCCCTTGGGCACTGCTGAGCCCAGCAGAGGACCTGAAGACCAAAGAGGTTGCTGACTCTGACATTTTCTGTTTTTGATTGGTTCTCCTGGGGATCTGAAGTGGAGATGGGAGGACTCAGAATGTATCAGCTGTAGCCAGATGAGCTGTGCACTCAGTGAGATGCGGGAACAGTCTGTGTAGCTAATCTGCATGAGAGCAGATGAGGTTAAGACTAATTTTATAGACTATATATTTGCAGACATAACTTTGGAAACCAGATGGAAGAAGTAATCTTTTCTTCTGGGGGATTAAGGAGATTGAAGGTAGAAGGACAGCAATTTTCTAAAGTCGAACTGGGTTTCTTTGGTTTCCTTTCATCTGTTATTTCAAAGGTAAACAAAATTTAAGTTCCCAAACCCCTTCCTTACTTTTTATCCTTTCTTCTTCCTCACTTTATTACAGGTCTTAGAATTCAGAGTTGGAGCAGGGGGATTCAAGGGGAGAGAAGGGGCAGTTATTTAGAAGCTGGTAGGCCAGGCGCGGTGGCTCATGCCTGTAATCCCAGCACTTTGGGAGGCCAAGGTGGGCGGATCACGAGGTCAGGAGATCAAGACCATCCTTGTTAACATGGTGAAACCCGTCTCTACTAAAAATACAATAATTAGCCAGGTGTGGTAGTGGGCACCTGTAGTCTCATCTACTTGGGAGGCTGAGGTGGGAGAACGCCTTAAACCCGGGAGGCAGAGCTTGCAGTGAGCCAAGATCGCGCCACTGCACTCCAGCCTGGGCGACAGAGCGAAACTCCATCTCAAAAAAAAAAAAAGAAGCTGGTAGAAAGCTCTGGCCTGCACTACACATGTGCTCATGTGCTTTGGAGGATACCGACACTAAGATGAGTGGATGTAATCTAATCAGAATCACCAGCATTCTCAAATATAGACAGAAACACTAGAGTCAGAGATAAAAACAGCAATGGCTGATTATTTCAATGTAAGAAGGCAAGTAAAAATACCTTCGCCCTAGTGGATATCCTTTGGAATGACCTTTAGGTCCTCAAGATGTGTTCTTTCCTTGCCTTCAGAATTGTGTCAGTGTCCATTTCATTTTTTTTTTTTCTTTCTAAATGTCTATTTTTTTTTTTTTTTTTTTGAGATGGAGTTTTGCTCTTGTTGCCCAGGCTGGAGTGTAATGGTGCCATCTTGGCTCACTGCAACCTCCACCTCCCGGGATCAAGTGATTCTCCTGCCTCAGCTTCTCTAGTAGCTGGGATTATAGGCACATGCCACCATGCCAGGCTAATTTTTCTATTTTTAGTACAGACAGGGTTTCATCGCATTGGCCAGGCTGACCTCGAACTCCTTACCTCAGGTGATGTGTCCATCTTGGCCTCGCAAAGTTCTGGGATTATAGGCGTGAGCCACCATGTCCAGCCGAACACTGTACCCAGCCTCTCTTCTTAAATATCCCTGGACTCCACTTCCCACAGCATTTTCTTCCTGTGTAAACCACACTATCGTTCATACACAAAACGGCACCGTCAGTTCATGTTGCATTGCTTTTCAGTTTCACACTTGTCTTGCCTCCTCTCATCCCTCCACTAGAATGTGATCGCACTCTCTTACACCACATTTGAGATCTTCAGTCTCACATTCTTTTTCATCTTCAATCTTTCCCTCTGCCTGCTAACATCCTTGGTCTTCTCTATCCTTAAAAATCAAGATCTTCCTTCCATCCCTCTACCTCCTCCAACTCTCAACCTTTCCTCTCCTTCCCTGCCCCCATCAACTTCCTCCATCAAATATCATGTCCTTTCTCCTCCATCTCTTAACCTTGCCTGCCTGTCTTCACACCACCAAAGGTATATCTCTCCCAAGAGCATCACTGACCTCCTTCTCCACTCTCCTTTGTCCTCACCAGCCTTCTTTTTGGATCATTGGATGGTCTTGACCACGTGCTGTTGCTGTAAGCACCCAGTTTGGTTGGCATTGCCCTATCTGGTCCTCTTCCTGTCCATCTTAACTGTGACTTCCCTGCCTCCTTCTTTGGCTCTCTTCATATCACCTTCTAGTCATAGGTATTCCCCAAAGTTTTCTACTTGCCTTTCTCCCATCCCTCTTCTTTCATTCCTCTCTTTGTTCTCTGAGTCTCTAGTGGTTTTATTCTCACACTACTACAATGTTCCCCTTTGTACAGATTGCTTTGCTGATTTGTACCTCTGCCCCACATTCCCACCTGGATATCTGAGCAGTTCCACCAAATTGTTATTTCCTCTCTCCTTAATTATTGCAATAGCAAGAAAGCTCAGTGGACAGGGCATGGGCTTACAAATCAGAAAGACCTGGGTCCCATTTCTGGCTCTGCCACCTACCTATTCAAAGACTCTGGGCAGAGCTCCATGAACCTCAAGTTCCTCATCTGTAAATTGGAGATCATAATCCCCACCTTACAGGGTTATTGTGAGGGTTAAGTAGGATGATGTATGTATATAGTATATGCTCCATAAATTATAAGTTAGGCCGGGTGTGATGACTCACACCTGTAATCCCAACACTTGGGGAGGCCAAGGCAGGTGGATTGCTTGAGGCCAGGAGTTTGAGACCAGCCTGACCAACATAGCGAAACCCCATCTCTACAAAAATACAAAAATTAGCTGGGCATGGTGGCACACGCTTTTAGTTCTAGCTACTCAGGAGGCTGAGTCACAAGAATCATTGCAACCCAGAAGGCAGAAGTTGCAGTGAACCGAGATTGTGTCACTGCATTCCAGCGTGGGTGACAGAGTGAGACTCTGTCTCCAGAAAAAAAAGTAATGTTATAAAGGCATTTCTGTTTTCCTGGTAATTCAAGCTCAAAATATAGAAGTCATCTTAGACCCTTCCTCACTCATTCTAAACAGCCACTAAGGCCACTAGTCTTACCTCCTCACAGTGGCTTTTGAATCCTTACCCTCCTTGCATCCTTAATGTCACCTCTTTGGGTTTGGTTCTCAACATGTTTGTTGGGAAGTGATAAGTTGAAATGGCTTCTAACCCGGCCTCCCTCATCCAATTTCCCCACCATCCCATGCCACCCCTCACATAAGCTTCAGAGTATATATCCCAAAGCATGGTTCTGACCCCATCAAAGAGGTGATAGAGTATAGAATGTAGTGGCCCTAAAGTCAGACAGCCCTGTGCTCAAATCTGCCACTGCTTGCTGTGACCTTGGACAATTACTTATCTTCCATATGCCTCAATTTCCTCCACTGTAAAATGGCAATAGTAACTGTATTCTCAAGGTTGTTGTGAAGATCCAAAAAGCTAATATATGTACTGCTTACACCTGCCTGCCGCATGGTAGTTGCTTCGTGAAGTTTAGTGATTACTGTCCCTGCATTCCCCGCAAAAACTAGCACCTGTCAGATGCTCAATAAATACATATACGAATTATCCATAATCTCCCATTTGATCTTTCTTACTCATTAAAGATATATTTGAGGAGTGACCAAGATATAAGTGCCATTGGTTGCCAAGGATGAGAGTTTTCCTCTTTATGAAGCTAATCTGCCTTTAAAGAGATGAATAGAATGGCCTTGGCTTCCTTGGCACCAGGCTCTAACAAATCAAGGTTATCAGATTCTCCCTGCCAACCTCCAGAGATTTCCTCCCTGTCCTATCTATTCTAGAATACTTCCAGTGTTCTGCAGACCACATGGGGGAAACACTGATCTGGAAGGCATGAGATATTAACTCCTCTTTTCACTCATTGCGGCAAAAACAAAGTTTCCACTATAAATAAAGACCCTGCAAAGAACCAATCAGAAGGAAGATCATATCACAGGAGTCTGCAGTCTTTTTAGTCTGGAGAGCTGCCAGCAGGGCTAAGCTCTACAGAAGGGCTGGGGTTGTGGCAGACGGACACGACTTGGGGAGTGTGTGGGAGGGGTGATAGCCTAGGGATGAGGCTAGTGAGAAAGAAAAAGGGAGCGAGGTGGCGGGCGCCTGTAGTCCCAGCTACTCCGGAGGCTGAGGCAGGAGAATGGCGTAAACCCGGGAGGCGGGAGGCGGAACTTGCAGTGAGCTGAGATCCGGCCACTGCACTCCAGCCTGGGCGACAGAGCGAGACTCCGTCTCAAAAAAAAAAAAAAAAGAAAAGAAAAAGGGAAAAGAAAGTGAATGAGAAGTTGAATGAAAAGATAAGTGGAGAAATAGAAAACATGATAAAGAAGTCTTCATAGTTTGGAAGATTAGAAACTAAATCAAACAAATCCACTTCATTTCCTGAGTTGTAATTTCAGGCTATACCATGTTCTACCTCCAAGGACAGTTGAGAAGCTTCAGGGAATGGCTGTAAATTCCTAAAGAAAAGTGCCTTGTGGATCAAGCTGTTCCTATCTGCTGCTGTACTTTTTATCATCTGCACTTTCAACACAATGACAAGTCTTATTGAGTAATACGTGATATTCCGCATCACGAGACTATTGATGCAGAATTTCCTTTTTCAGAGCTCAATATTCCAATCAAAGCCTGTTGCATCACATCACTGAGGCCATCCACTTAATGACAAGTTGTAAGATGCATATTGCAGAATATTCATGTTCATTTTATGCTCACAGTGCTTGAAATCTCCTCTAAACAGCCTCTGCTCTCAGCCTATTAAGGTGCCTGTGTTATCTACACTCCATTCAATGGTGTGGAAATAATTGTCTTGAGACTAAAGAAAAAAATTGATGGTCACAAGCCGAGTCAGCACTTGTGTTCTTTTCTTACTCTGTTGAATCAGGTGTTATTTACCTCTTCCAACACCTGGGACTCCTGATAAGTCACTCCCATGGTAGCTTTTTCCAGGACAGTGCTATGGGGTCTTTAGAAGAAGTAGGGATCCTTCATAAGCTATATTGTTAGCAGCACAATTCACACAGCTACCAGATGTGCAAAATCGAAACCACCAAGGGCATTCAGGCAAAGGGGGCTTCCCCAGCTCCATATGGCCGCTATGACATGTGCTCATGAGTTGGAGGAGGAATCAGAAAAAAAATGGGATGCACTCAACATGAGGGCCTGTGCACTTGTGAGAAAATGCTTATATTCTGACAAAGTTGGGGCCCTTTTTTATTGCCCTTCATCTGCTATCTCAGCACCCGCACCCTATAGCCTTCCTCCCTACAAACCTGGCTCTACTAAAAAGACCTGCCTGTTAGAGACAGGTGGGCCCTTTTCTTCATCTCTTCCCCTTCCTCTTATCTCTAGGATGAAGCACCAGGACGCAGGCTGGTGGAGGAGAGCAATTGCCTGTCTGATAGTTCAGCAATGCGGCCTGCGACTTCGCCTTTAAATATCAACCTCATGCACAGACAACACCCTGGCAGCCTGAAAGGTTTCCATGGTGACAGAATGCAGGCCGTGACCTCTGTAAATGTAATCAGAGCACTGGGATTGGTGTGCGAGACAGGTTTAATTTCTCCTGCAGTGGAAGCTCTGTGGTCCTGGCCCTACATAGTCTTCATACATTGACAGACAACCTGTTATCTTCACCAGGGCAGCTCTGCATATGGCAGTTCCCTCTGCCCCAGAGCTGCTTCCTCTACTGTCTGAGCAGGCTGCAAGATATAGAAGGTCACCAGGCACTGGGACAACAGTCATATCAATACCTGGCATCCTTGCCCAGTGTCCTTGGTAGGTGAGACTGTCCCTTATACAAAGAGCAGCTGTGGCATAAGGGTCAGACCAAGGACTCAGAAGATTAGCCAAGGTTTTCATCCCTGCTGTGCCACCAACAGTGTGACATTGGGCAAATCATTTAACTTCCAACTTTCAACATCTTCACTCCAGGGAGAAAATGCCTGGGGAAGGGAAGGCCAAGGGCTTCCAAAGTCCCCAATTTAAGATGGTACCCAATAATGCTTAATGTGAGGATCCTCCCACCCTCAGTGGATTCATACCCCAAGAAGTGAATGCTAGTCACTGGTGTCAGTGCTGCCAGTGGTGAGGGGAAGGCTCGCTGTGGGAGAGGCTCAGCAGGACTTCCCCACCTCTATCCTGAATTGGAACAAAACCAGGATGCATTTTTTCTAAGCCAGCCCAGAGTAGTAGACTAGGGTTTTGCACTAACCTGACAGGAAACAGACAGAGGCTCAGAGGGAAATGTAACTGCATTAAAGGAGGACCCCATAACCTCTTTCCTTAAACTCCATGCCACCTCAGCAAAGAGTTTCTTTGGTCACTTGGATGCTAGCACCCTGTGATTCCATTTCTAATTCACATGAGATGCTGGCTGACTTCACTTGCCAGTTATCCTGCTTCTCTGATTCTTTCACTTTTCCAGTATAGTGTTCTGAAAACAAAACAAAACAAACAAACAAACAAAAAAGATCTGGACTAAGATGAAATTCATAGGGTTGCATGAAACATTTTTCTTCCCAGAGGGAGCTGGTCCATAAACTTCCCATTGCAGAATGAGATTCAACAAGGAATCTCAGAATTTCAGAGTTGGAAGGAACTTTAGAAACCCTTTAACCTACAGAGAGAAACCTGACGACTAGCCTGGATGTCCCTGGGTTACAGCAAATTAATGGCAGAACCACAAGGGCATCAGGGCCCCACTCTGCTTGGCTGAGTATTAATTTACCTCATGGGTGCTTTTGAACCTCAAACTAAAATAGAGAGGAAGTGGGGGGAGGATTCAAAAGTGGCTGATGAACATTAGAATCAGGAAATGGTGATTTGGCTGAATCTACAGATAATAGCTTTACCACTTCCTGTGTCAGCTGATGCCAAAGGAGAGAAGATTCTAAAGAAGAAAATAGTTAAGTGACAGGACTGTGGGTTTCCACACAACTGTCCCCACCCAGGCCACACTCTTTCTCTAAGGCCATTGAGGAGAGTATAAACCTGATTGCTCAGGGGTGTCATTGTCTGGTGTCCAACACAGAATCACAAGATCAAAGAATAATGAAGTTTATAGGAACCCCAAGGAACATCTGGTCTGACATTATGTCTTCTGGTTGTTGAGTAACTAAACCATCTAGGACAGGTAATTTAATTGTCTTTCCTTTTTATTAAAGGACTCAGTTTCCCAACTATAAATGAGGAAATAAGGTTCCTTCTCCGTCTAACATGCCAGAACTCCATGATCTCAAAAGGTGGAGACTTCCCAACATTTCCAGGATCCCTTTATAGCATTTAACATGTATCTTGTAAGTAGCAGGCTTCCCTAGCTCAAGCTTAGCATTACTGGTGTGGCAAGCACCAAGGGTTTGTCCAGCTCCCAGGGATTACCATGGACTCCAGGAACATGCCCTGAAGTTCCTTCTAGTGTTTTAAGGAGGAGGAGGAGGCAACCATTTATGTATTACTCATGTCGGTCCAAGTTGTTAATACTCCAGTAGTTGATAGGCCCAACCTGCATGCGTTGTGGCCATGGGGAGGGTGGGGGTATGGGTGTGGTGGGGTGTGAGGTGGTGTCAACAACATAGCAGCCCCTACAGAAACTGTGTGGAATAGGGGAGGAAAGAAATTCTTAGACAACACAGATGGTTATTTCTGGGAGAAATGGGTAGGTTTGCTGCACAGAAAAAGCAATCTATCCATCATATCACCTGTTCTTCAGACCTGCCTATATATGCCTGAATCATTATAGAAAAGTGTCAAATTCTGAGCCCTTGAAAATGAGGGATATTATTATACTTACTCCACTCACTGAAGCCTTAGTTCCATCCTGCCTGGGACTCTGCTATACTTGGTGCTACATTTTTGGATGAGAAATGTGCAGGGTGGACTCAGACTCCACAACCACTTGCCCTCTTCTTGGCCAAGTCACCTCCTCCTTCCAACTCCCTTAGGTCAGTAAATGGCACCATGGATAATCCAGTTGCCCAATCTAGAACCCTGGGGGGGGTCATCTTTCATCCCTCTTTCTTCCTCTGCCAAGTCTAGCTGGTAAATATCTTTCAAACAATCTGTTTCTCTCTAGTCTATTGCCACCATCCTGGTCCAAGCCACCATCATCTTCTACCTTGCAACCCTCTGGTTATATGCCCCACCAACCCATTTCTACTCTATAACCAGTGATGTCATTTTTAAATATCTGCCCATGCCTCTTCCCTAATTAAAATTTTAGTAGCTTCCCAATATTACACTTCCTAACTCCTCACAATGGCTAACAAGCCTCTACCATCACCACCACCATAACCTCCTGCTTATCTTTCCAACCTCGCTGCCTGCATGGACCCTTTACTCTCCGTCATCTTCAGTAACAGACTTCCTGCAGTTTTTCAATGAGTCATACCCACTCCCACTTCCGTTTGCTCACATGTGCTGTTCCTTCTGTCTACAACACTCTTCCCCCTTCCCCTTCACCCAACTAACTTATACTCACGCTTCAAGTCTCAACTTCATTTCCTCTGGTAACCAGCCTTGGCTCCCCAGACTGGGTTATATTTCTGTCTCCTACATTCCTGTAGCATTTAGCACCTGCTATTCAAAACTCACATCCCATCTGTAATTATTAAAATTATTAAAAGTAATGGCAAAAACAGCAATTGCTTTTGCACCAACCTAATACTTGTCTACCTGACACCTGTCTTCTCCTCCTAAGAGTTCAGATTTTTCGTATCTTATTTCCTAATGTATTCCCAGCAACTACTACTATGCTTGGTGTATAGTAGGTTCTCAATAAAGGATTATTGAGTAAGTGCTACAAGGTAAGTCCATTGGTTTTTTGTTTGTTTGTTTGTTTGTTTGTTTGAGGCAGAGTCTTGCTGTGTCACCCAGGCTGGAGTACAATGGTGTGATCTCGGCTCATTGTAACCTCTGCCTCCCGGATTCAAGCGATTCTTCTGCCTCAGACTTCTGATTAGCTGAGATTACAGGCGCACGCCACCATGCCCAGCTAATTTTTGTATTTTTAGTAGAGACAGGGTTTCTCCATGTTAGCCAGGCTGGTATCTAACTCCTGACCTCAAGTGATCCGCCCACCTTGGCCTCCCAAAGTACTAGGATCACAGGCGTGAGCCACTGTGCCTGGCCTGTTGGGTTTTTTAAAAATAATTTTATTTTGAAATAATTTCAGACTTACAGAAAAGTTACCATAGTATCTAGAACTCAAGTATACCATTCACTTGAAATCAAGTATTAACTTTAATTATTAATTATTAAATTTAATAATCATTGATTATTAATTATTAAATTTAATAATTATCAATCATTAAATTTATTTTCATAATAAATAAAATATTAATTACAGAAAAGTAATTAGTACTAGATTAATTTACATTTTTTTCTGAATTTGAGAGTAAATTACCATCATCATGCTCCTTTTCCCTAAAAACTTTAGCAGTATTTTCTAAGAATGAGGATATTCCCTTAAAAATAACACTCAGTACGAGGCCAGTCACGGTGGCTCACGCCTATAATCCCAGCACTTTGGGAAGCCGAGGCAAGCGGATCACTTGAGGTCAGCAGTTCGATATCAGCCTGGCCAACACTGTGAAACCCTATCTCTACTAAAAATACAAAATTTAGCGGGACGTGGTGGCGGGCATCTGTAATCCCAGTAACAGGGGCTGAAGCAGGAGAATCGCTTGAACCGGGAGGCAGAGGTTGCAGTGAGCCAAGATCATGCCACTGCACTCCAGCCTGGGCAACAGGGCGAGACTCCGTCTCAAAAAAAAAACACAAACACCCAGTGCGGTTATCAAAATGAGGAAAGTTAGCAAAGACACATGAGCTCTAATTCAAATATGTGTTGTCATTTTCAGAGAAGTAGAAAGTACTAAGCAAGGGTGGCAGCCTGGGATTAGGTGCATGCATTCATAAGGTCACCCCTCTCTCTCCTCTCTCTCTCTCCTTCCCCTCTCTCTGCCCTTGCTCAAGGGTTTCCTCTAAAACTAAAGCTGTGGTTGCCCAAGGCAGAGCCCAGCTGGTTGTGTCTGGTGTTCCCTCGTGCCCCCACTTGCACCACGCCCATGTGTCGCTGCCTATGCACAGTCCTCTACTGGTAGGCTGGAAGGCTCCTGAACAGGTTAGCTTTGTTTCACAAGGTCCCAGCGACAGGAGGAAGCCCACACCACCGGAAGTGAAGGTTGGAGGGAAAGGTGAAGGACAGGAAGTGGGAAGATGACTCCTGGGACCCATAATCATGCATGAGCAGTTCAGAGCTTCCCAGAAGGGAAGAAGACAAGCTGTAGGGGCAGTAAGATTTGCACACCTTGAGTCCTGGGACCATCCTGCTCAGCTGAGTAGAATACCAAACGAGGGTGTCTCTGAGCTGCACTTCACCTCAGCCAGGCAATCGACAGAAGCAGCGAGCGAGACCGACAGACTGTCACTGGCAAAATGAACTGTCACCTCCCATTTTTCAGAGGCACGGCGGGATGAATTGCAGCCTTGAACCGTGCGGCCCGCTGTTGATTGAGTTCCGCTGTCTTAGAACCCCGTCGAACAAGGCGAGTTCATTTCAGACTGAGGTACCACCGCTTATCAATTTAGGAGCCAGTAAAATTAACCGCTTCGGAGCTGATTTTCTCCCTCCCCCCTGCTTGGATTCCGCATCCAGAAAGGTCACCAAATAAATCTCTCTGGGTCCTGCTAGCATAATATGCAGCTAGGAGATGGGGTCTCAGAAGAGGAAGCTGAACCAAACAGCTCAGGCCCAAAAGGTCGCTGAAGCCCCCTTACAGCCATGGATTGTGGCAGTGGTGTGTGACAAGTCATGCCTTTGCTAACTCTGCTTTGCCCACATCAGCAGCATCTGCTCCCAAGAGATACTGTGGTTGGGTAGGATTGGGTGGCTGAGAATGGAGGTGCTACAGAAGCCCCCTGAGTCTTTCTGCAGAGATCTCTGTGTATTCTTCAGCTTTGCATCCACAGGGCCTTACACATAGTAGGCACCCACTAAATGTCTATTAAACTGAGTAAGACTTGATGTATGCTTTACCATCAATTGGTTTGAAAAGTTTAAAAAAAGTTAGCATGGACAGGGCCCTGGTGGAGAGAAAAAAAAAGAAATGTTTATCTAGGGATATCTTTACTGTCACTGGACATTCATCGGGCCAGGTCATGCTAAAAATCCTCTGGCAAGTTGAAATGCAGGTCCTTGGAACAGAGCAGGATGCTCACCAGAACAGGGTTCCTTGTGTCCAGAAGAAAAACTGTCTCATGCCACATTCTCCCCTCACATGCATACAGCTTTTTTGCTCATAAAGGCCTGTCCAGTAGGTCTAATTCACATATCTCAGGGCTTCTCCTCTCCTCTGCATCTGGGACACAAATAGTTTTCTCAACACCCTTTGAACCTCTTGTCTCCATGGCAGACTATGGCAGTGATCATTTCTGGAGATACAACCAAAGTGTTCTCAAGATAATTTAAAGGTTTGGACTCTTAGACATGCTCTACCTCTATCTAAAAACATCCACTTTTCACCAAAGGTGCCTCATCTCAGAGGGACAGGGGACATCTGGTTTGGGAGACTTGCACAGGAAATAAAGACTTATGGGCTGGACATGCTGGCTCACACCTGTAATCCCAGCACTTTGGAAAGCTGAAACAAGCAGACTGCTTGAGCCCAGGAGTTCGTGATCAGCCTGGGCAACATGGCGAAACCCCATCTCTACAAAAAACACAAAAATTAGCCAGGTGTGTTGGTGGGTGCCTGTCATCCCAGCTACTCAGGAGGCTGAGGTGGGAGGATTGATTGAGCCCGGGAAGTAAAGGCAGCACAGTGAGCTGAGATTGTATCACTGCACTCTAGCCTGGGTAATAGAGTGAAGCCCTGTCTCAAAAAAGGAAAAAAAATAAGGTTTGTGAAGATGGAGATGGCTTCCGACAGAAAAGCTGGTGCTCTCTTCAGTAAGGCATCAGGGTAAGGGCCAGATGATGTTTTTGCTTCAGCTGATAGCTACCAACAGACCAAACTGGTGGGCTCTTATGCCTAAAGAAAATGTATTCACATTCCTGTTGTCTTCCTAATAGTTTATTTCTGTGTTTTCACTGGGGACTTTTAGCCCTATACCTAGAGTGAGAAGGCTTAGTTTTCAAATCTGACTGTACACTCCCTAGCCTTAAGAATGAGCAAATAACTAACTTATTTAAGCCTCATTTTCCCATCCATAAACCCACACAGATGTTTAAAAGTTTAAGTAACTTTCTGTGTGTAAAAACCTTAATAGACTACAAAGTTATGTACAGATGTTAGAGTTTATTTATTTTAGTCTCAGCAACAAAAGAAAAATATGAGGATGAATGTATCTCAAAATTTGATCCAGCAATTTCACTTCTAGGAATCTATCCCACAAAAATGCTCAAAGATATGCAAAAGGATGTATGTGTGAGGAATTTCACTGCAACTTTTTGAAATTCAGAGATAACTTAAATGTTGTCAATAAAGAATTGGGTAAATAAATTATAAAATTATGATGCATAGATACTATGCAACACTGTAATAGTTAAAAAGAATAAGAAAGTAAATTTATAACTTTATGGTTGTTATAAGAGTTATAAAGGCATGAAAGCCAACTTATAAAAATTAACAGATGTGGTTATTATATCATTAAATTCTTGGGTGTTCACTAGCTACTTGAGTCAAGAGTGACCATAGAAAAATACATCCAGCTAAACCTTAGGGAAATATCCAAAACTTTAAACAAAAAGGGACACATCTAATAGTTGCATTTCCATTTACTATATCATGGACATCTGTTCATGTCAGTTGTTCTTAATTTTTATTATTAAAAAAAATTACACAGAGCCAGGCACAGTGGCTCATGCCTGTAGTCCCAGCACTTTGAGAGGCGAGAGGACTGCTTGAACTCCAGACCAACCTGGGCAACAAGAACTCAAGACCAACCTGGGCAACATAATGAGACCTCATCTTTACAAAAACTAAAAAACACTAGCCAGGCATGCTGGCACATGCTTGTAGTTCCAGCTACTTGGGAAGCTGAGGTAGGAGGATCACTTGAGCCTGGAGTTCAAAATTGCAGTGAGCTGTGATCATGCCACTCACTGCACTCCAGCCTGGGTGACAGTGAGAGCCAGTCTCAGAACAAACAAACAAAAAACAAAAACAAAACAAAACACATATTAAAACATAGGCCATGGATTATAAAGATAGTTCTCTGGTCTAACTATTGAGAAAAGTAAGACGATTTGTAGGTAGTTGAAGTGTGTTCTCAGGAATACAAATCTATAATATCCTAGCAATGTAAGTTATAAGTTGAAACAGCCCTAAACCAAGAATCAGGCATCAGGGACTCTTGTCCCAGCTCTACGATTAACTTACTACATGACATAACCAAACCACTTTTCTGGGCCCCAGTTTCCACATCCAGAAAATGAGAATGTTAAAGTACATGTTCTCCAAGATCCCTTCAAGCTGAAAATTCTATGGTTCTATGAAATCACTTTTCAAAGATTCAATAAAGGATGTTTATATATAATTACAGTCTCTGGTCATTTCTGACACTAAGAGGAAAGTCCACTAAGAATTTTTTTCTTTTTTCTTGAGACAGAGTCTCACTCTGTCACCCAGGCTGGAGTGCAGTGGTGCAAACACAGTTCACTGCAGCCTTGACCTCCCAGGCTCACGCAATCCTCCTGCCTAAGCCTCTGAGTAGCTGAGTCTACACAGTGCACCACCACACCTGGCTAATTTATTTTTATTTTTATTTTGTAGAGACGGGTTCTCCCTATGTTGTTCAGGCTAGTCTCGAACTCCTAGTCTGAAGCAATCCTCCCGCCTCAGCCTCCCAAAGTGTTGAGATTACAGGTGTGAGCCATCACATCCAGCCCAGAATTTTTTTTATTAAAAAGGTTCCTTCCCTCAAGAACTATAATTTAAAAAAGAAAATAAGACAGTTGAATCAATAGAAAAACAGGAGTACCACGTTTTACAAAAGGAATGTACAAAACGAAATTGTTGAGTGGGATCAGTGGAACTCAAATTTATGTTCCTAGAGGCCTTTGGCTTACTCAGAGATGTTCAGAAGCTGCTTCCAGGATAGGGAAAGAGGGCAAAGGAGTGAGTACTCCACCTCCCCATCCTGGTTTAATCAGAGTAATTCTGCTTTCATCTGCATCATGCATCTAAGAAATATAACACTTTTACGGAAATAGGGCAGCTACAATAAAAATTTGAAAACCACTGGCCTAGATGATTTCTAAGGCCTGTTCCATCTTTAAGGTTTCACAATTCTATGATTCTAAGATGTATGTAAACCTAAGTTTTTATATTCTGCATTCAGCTTTGTAGGTACATAGGAAATTAACTTCACAAAGATTAATTCTCCTTTAAAACAAATAATTATTTTGTAATATGAATATAAAACCCTAGATGTATACTGGTCATTAGAGAAATGAAAATCAAAACCAAAATGAGATACCATCCCACACCAGTCAGAATGGCGATTATTAAAAAGTCAGGAAACAACAGATGCTGGTGAGGCTGTAGAGAAATAGGAATGCTTTTACACTGTTGGTGGGAGTGTAAATTAGTTCAACCATTATGGAAGACAGTGTGGCGATTCCTCAAGGATCTAGAACCAGAAATACCATTTGATCCAGCAATCCCATTACTGAGTATATACCCAAAGGATCATAAATCATTCTACTATAAAGACACATGGCACACGTACATTTATTGCAGCACTATTTACAATAGCAAAGACTTGGAACCAACCCAAATGCCCATCAGTGATAGATTGGATAAAGAAAATGTGGCACATATACTCCACGGAATACTATATAGTCTTAAAAAAGAATAGTTGATGTCCTTTTCAAGGGACAATGGATGAAGCCTGGAAGCCATCATTCTCAGCAACTAATATAGGAACAGAAAACCAAACACCGCATGTTCTCACCGTCATAAGTGAGAGTTGACAATGAGAAACATGGACACAGGGAGGGGAATATGCATACACCAGGGGCCTGTAAGGGGGTGGGGAGCAACGGGAAGGGACAGCATTAGGACAAATACCTAAAACATGCAGGGCTTAAACCTAGGTGCAGCAAACCACCATGACACATGCATACCTATGTAACAAACCAGCACATTCTGCACATGTATCCCAAAACTTAAAGTAAAAACAAACAAAAAAAACAAAAAACAAACAAAAAATCATTAGATATATCTGTTTAACACAGTCAGATTTTCCTGTCCTGAATTTTCTGAATGTGAGGCATGATCATAATTACGAAAGAACTGGATGGGAATACAAGGCAGACAAAGGGTTATAAAAAAGATTTGCAAGAGTCCCTGGAACACCACGGAGTAGCTATCAGTTTCGTCAGTGAGGTAAAAGATACTGAACTAGAGCTAGAATTACTTGGTTCTACTATTGAATTAGGTCATTTTTGTTTTATAGAACAGAGCTCAGAAAAATTCATGATAATTACTACAGTGTTTTCTATGCGTTATTACATTTAATTCTCCCAACTCCATGAAACAGGTGTTAATTTTCTTCCCCATTTTACAAACAAGAAAACCGAAACCATGGATGGTTTAAGTACTTTGCCCAAGGTCAAATAACCAGGGCTCAAACCCAGAGAGTCTGAGAGCAAAGCCCATGCTCTCAGCCACCAAAAGCTGTACCCCATGTTGCTACTGGTGACTCTCAGATGCTGGGTAGACAGCCTGCCCTCCAAAGGTCAAAGGATAGGATTCAAATGGGACTCTGCCTCCAATTCTTCTATAAATTTATTTGTCTCCTTATCCAATCACAAAGAAGAGTTTTCACTTTCCTTATCAAGGCTGGCCCTAGATAAAAATAATGAGGTAGCTGCAGCTTGTTCATCCTCCCTCCTCCTCACAACTCCTTCTTCATATGAGGGAGGAAAGAAACACTGACTCCATGAAATTTGTTCTGATGCCTCCCAAGAATTTGCCACTCCTTATCTTGTGCATGCACTGAAGATATACATGTACACATATACATCTGTGTGTGTGTGTGTAGTACTTTCTTGCCTATTTTACATTTGATCCCTCTCCCCAACTAGATCATATCTCCCTAGGAATCACAACTAATTTTCACTCATCTCTGTATCCACAACACCTGACAGAGTGCCTAGTATATAATGAACACTTGATAAATGTTTATTTGTTTGAATGAAGGAAAGAAGTACATTCAACTCAGCGTGGTGGCTCGCACCTGTAATCCCAGCACTTTGGGAGGCTTAGGTGGGTGAATCACCTGAGGTCAAGAGTTCGAGACCAGCCTGGCCAATATGGCAAAACCCTGTCTCTACTAAAAATACAAAAATTTGCTGGGTGTGGTGGAGTGCGCCTGTAATCCCAGCTACTGTGGAAGCTGAGGCAGGAGAATTGCTTGAACCTGGGAGGCGGAGGTTGCAGTGAGTCGAGATTACACCACTGCACTCCAGCCTGGGCTCAAAAAAATAAATAAATAAAGAAGTACATTCATACATTCATGCCATCCCCAAGGTTCCCAGTGTGTCCCATTGTAGCACCTCACCTAATCTTGCTTTTCTCGGGAACCCTTTCCCCCAGCCAAACTTTGTCAAGCCTAGGCTCCCTTTCTTCTCCAGATCTGCTCCCTGACCTCCAAAATGATAACCAGTTAGCTAACCTCATGTGTAATAAGTGCTAATGAGGTTAGCCGAGGTTAATATATTAATGTATTACTTCTTTTCATAATGTATTCTCACTTTAACTAGAAACAATTTCTTGACCTAATAGAGCCATTTCTAATGGTGAATGCATTATGCCAGCATTCAGGATGAGGTGGGGGCAGGTGGGAAATCATTGGCAGGAGAGTTTTAAGGACCCTGACCTAGGCGCCCTAAAACCACATGACCTACCCACTTGTGTAGAAGAGTCACAGAACTAAAATGGCAAAAACACATAAATACTAACACTGCAAGTACATGTGGTCTCTACTGTGACCAAATGAGTTGACCAAGGAAATGAAATTTGATCTGCCACAACAGGAGTCTGGGGTTCCCCACTGATCTTCAAGCCAAGTTAGGGTCACCTGAATGACAGATGCTCTTAAAGAGAAATGAGCTAGCCCTGTGTTTGATTGGTATAGGGCTAGGATGTTGGAGGCAGCAGAAGTAATCTAATACATCTTTCACCGCATAGATGAGGAAACTGAAATCCAGAGAGGTAGGTGACCTGTTCAAGGCCATGAAGTCAGAGCCAAAATTGGAGAAAATAATTTACTTCCTTGAGCTAATATACAGGAAATATTCTTTTCTATTTTTTTTTTATTTTTAGGTGGGGTCTTGCTCTGTCACTCAGGTTGGAGTGCAGTGGCATGATCTCGGCTCACTGCAACCTCCACCTCCTGGGTTCAAGAGATTCTCCTGCCTCAACCTCCCCAGTAGCTGGGATCACAGGCGCGTGCCGCCACGCCCAGTAAATTTTTTGTATTTTTAGTAGAGACGGCATTTCTCCATGTTAGCCAGGCTGGTCTCAAACTTCTGATCTCATGATCCACCCGCCTGGGCCTCCCAAAGTGCTGGGATTACAGGCCACCGCGCCCAGCCTTCTATCTTATTTAAAGCATCCTACACATTAGTTATTATGAAGCCTATTATTTACCACAGGGCTCAACTATTTGAAGGATCTAACCCAAAAGAATCATGGCTAAAGCCTCTGCACAGCAGCAGGCAGCATCATACAAATCTCAGCAAAGTGCATTTAACTTGCAGAACCCAATTCACATCCAGAATCCTAGCTACATGGGAGTCTGGAAGATGTAGTATTTTACTTTACAGCCTCTGCAGTCCAAAAAAGCACACCAGAAATAGTGGGGATGAATATCAAGTGGGAATTAATCTTATCTAGCATATTATATATTACATTTTTTAGAACTTTCTTAAACCTTTGTCAAGTTGACAAACTGGTATATTGTTTTAAATAACATTTATTTGATTATTGGTAAGGATGAGCTTTATGGGGTTTTTGTTTTGTTTTGTTTTTTTGAGGCAGGGTATCACTCTGTCCCCTGCCCACCCTAGGCTGGAGTGCAGTGGTCATCATGACTCACTGCAGCCTCAACCTCCCAGGCTCAAGTGATCTTCTCACCTCAGCCTCCCAAGTAGCTAGGACTATAGGCATGCACCACCACACCTGGCTAATTTTTAGTTCTGTTTTGTTTTGTTTTTTGTAGAGGCAGGGTTTCTTCATGTTGCCCAGGCTGGTCTTGAACTCCTGAGGCTCAAACAGTTCGCCCACCTCGGCCTTCCAAAGTGCTGAGATTACAGGTGTGCACCATGGGACCTGACTAATTTTATTTTATTTTATTTATGTGGAGATGGGGTCTTACCAGGTTGCCTAAGCTGGTCTGAAACTCCTGACGTCAAGTGACCCAAAGTGCTGGGATTACAACCATGAGCTTCCATGTCCAGCCAGGATAAACTTTTAAAACCGTATGTACTGGCCTTTCATATTACTTCTTTTATAAATTGCCTTGTTCTATTTTTTATTCATTTTTCTTTAGGGATATTTGTCCCTTTGTTCTTACATATATTTGCAAGAACTCTTTATACATTAAGGATATTAACCCATTAACCAAAGGCCTTTTTTTAAAATGTCAAATTTTGCCAGGAGCTAGCTCTAATTTGATTAACTCCACTGATGGTTCCTTGGTTTGGTATCTCCTGAATATTTACACATTTGGCTTGTTCCATAGATATTCGGATGTATAACTATAGTCATGCCTTTTTTCACACACCCCGCAGCAGAACCTGGTTTTCCTGTCAGGGAGATAAGATCACTAGAGAGCTATGCAGATGTCAAAGACAGACACACACCAGGTCTGGGGATCTAGAGATGAAAGCACAGATCCCAGAAAGTGGGCAGTCTCCCTTGTTCAAGAGTATGATGAAGGTCTAAACACTGTGAGGTTAGTTAGCAAGATGAAGTGGAGGAATCAGATCCCAGATGACAAGATTCTGCTGTTCAGGAAGACATTTATAGTCACAGCACAAATTAACAAACACATCTAAATGGCCTTGATCTTCTTTTATACTTCCTGCCTAGGTAGGAGGTTGTGGTCTCAGGAGCTAGAACCACAGATATGAAGAAAATGGCTTTAGTTGGTTAAGAAAGTAGTATATAAAGTAGCAGCTGCATTTAAGTCCTCAACTATTGTTATAGATATTTAATTTTGCCTCATGTATTCTCAAATATACTTATTGCTTATCAAATATACTTCTGGCAGAGCTGCCTCTCATGACAGAGACTGAAAAACCAGATTCTTGCTTTCTCAGTTTCCCTTACAACTAGGAATGGCCTTGTCTTAGTCCATTCATGCTGCTACACCAAAATACCTCAGACTGGATAATTCATAACAAGAGAAACTTATTGCTCACAGTTCTGGAGCCTGGGAAGTCCAAGATCAAGGTACCAGCAGATTCAGATGAAGTCGTGTTCTCAGCTTCATAGATGGTGCATTCTTGCTGCATCTTCACATGATGAAAGGAGTGAACAAGCTCCCTTGGGCCTCTTTTACAAAGGTACTAATCTAATTTATGAGGGCTCCACCTTCATGACTTAATCGCCTCCTAAAGGTTCTACCTCTTAATATATTGCACTGGGGATTAGGTTTCAATTTATAAATTTTGAAGGGACACAAACATTCAGATTCTATTAGGCCACATGATACAGTTCTGGCCAAGGAGAGGTAAGGAGAAGACTACCGGGAGACGTCTGAGGACATTTTTATTCTAGTTAAAAGGGTGAGTATGCATGAGGTTCCTACTCTTTCATTCATGTCTATGAGTATAGTTGTATGAGTACATGATTTCTTCAACCATGGCAACCATGCAAGCCTAGAGACCAAGAGCCAACACTGAAGGTAGAAAAGCAAAAGGATGAAAGAAGCCTGGTCAATCATAGTATTTTTCAGCTGATGAACCAAAATAGGACCTCTACATTTCTTATTTTGTGAGAGAGTAAGAACTTTTATTGACGCTTTCAGTTTTTTGTTACCTGCTTCTGCATTTTGACACATTCAAAATATAAAATGCTACAGAGCCTGTATCATTGTAAGTATATAAAATATGTTAGTGTGTGGGTAAGGACAGGTTGGTATTGGTAGGGGCAGGAAGCAGGGAAATTCTAGGCAGAAAAGGGCAGGGTCCCTGGCGAAGCCTCACCCTCAAGCCTAGAACCGCGGTCCAAAGTGAGAACATGCATTCCTATTTTCCCGCTCAAATGTTGCCTTTTCCAAAATCACCCATGACCTGCCTCACCCGCCATCCTGTACCCATTAAATCCCCTGGCTCAACTGGCAGGGGACGAAGAAGGAGAGAAGAGAAGAAGTAGCCAGACATTGGAAAGAAACAGCTTGACTTCAGAGGGATGGCTTGACGGTGGGACTTCGGAGAAGTGTCCTGCAGGGGACTGCTGGACTCCAGGGGAAGATCACCTTCCCACTCCATCCCCCTTCCAGCTCCCCATCCTGCTGACAGCCACTTTTATCAGCAATAAAATTCTCCACATTCATCGCCCTTCAATTTTTTCATGCAACCTCGTCTGCAAGGACTCAGGTATGGGTGCAAAAGGTTGTCACACTGACCCTCCACTGAGCTGTTAACACTTAAGCCATTCATGGACAGCAAAGCTAAAAGAGCACACTGTAACACACGCCCTCTGGGTCTTCAGGGGTTGCAGGCACCCCCCCAGATGCTGCTGCAGGGCCACACAGTTGTGCTCCTGCCAGCACCTAAAAGCACTCACTCTGGCTCCTGCACCTGCTCACTTGCATGCTCTCCCTCTGTGAGGGATTGAGAGCTGAGGGCTGAGTAAGTGAGGCACCCCTGTTGCAAGGTCCATGAAGGGGTCAAGGAAAATTTCCTGTTTCAGTATGATGACTAATACCAAGACCAGAATGTTCTATAGAGAAGTGTTAGGGGAAAGGGAGAGCAGGGTCCCATTCCTGGACATTCTGATTTAGTTGACTTGGGGTAGGAACCAAGCCTTCGTATTTAAAATTTTAATTTTATTTTACAGATGGAGAAACGAAGGATCAAGCAGTGTGACTGGTAGAAACCATGTTATTCAAGGTAAGCCAAGAGAGAATTGTGCAAAAATGTCTTCAGGGTCACTTCTTTCCCTAACTTGGTCCCTCAGAGTTCTTTCCACTAGATATCCCGTGTGTTCAACCTAATTCCTATCTGCAATGGGCTTCCAAATATTTCACCTCTATGGGCAGGGCTGTGTGTCATTTCCCTGGCCCCTATCTGGGTCAAAACTCTCATTCATTCAGGGACTGCTGGACAACTAGCAAACTAATCTTCAATGTGTTTTACCCAAGGTGTTAATGACAGATAATGGCTTAATGCATTACTCCTCTCAGCTAACATTTCCATTTTAATAGAGCCTTTAAATGCTTTAACCTGAAGGAAACAGCATGAAAAATGCAGGGATAGCAAATATCTGGCACCTTTGCTCCTTCCCTGTTCCTGGAAGACATCTTCAAATAGTCACTAAGGCTTTCCCTGCTATGCCTGGACATACCCTGAGAAGCCCATAGGGCCCTGGGCAGTCCCTACCAGCCAATGATGGGAGTTACCATGTAAGATGAAATCTATTTTCCAACCTTATCGTGAAACAAGTGTTTGTCCAGGAGTAAAAAGACCTGAATTCTACTTTGGGGCTTTGACATTACCTGGACATAGGGCCTAAACAAATTTATTAGACATTTCCAAGTCTCAGTTTCCTTATCCATAAAATGAGAGGACTGGCATTAGAATCAAGCATTTCCAAAGAATAGTTCTCGATCTGCCAGGGACTCTCAAAACCTGACCTCACAGCTCTCCAAGCTGATTGCTGCTACCAAGGTACCGCTCCCCATTTTTGCCTTGCTTCCCACAAGGGAAGGAAATTCACTTCCAACTGGGCACCACATTTCTATCTCTATTTGGGGACCTTCCTGTCCTTGAAAGGCACTGGGAACATAATGTAAAGCAACTTTGGGGGCAGCTGCTAAGAAGCCAAATCTTGTGACACTAGGAGTCCAGTCACGTGGTTCAGAGTCCACAGCAACTTGTGGCGACTATGCAGTCATCAGCCAGAGGGGCAGAGCCTCTGTCTGGAGATGTGTCAGAAATAGGTGTGACTAGTCCCAGACACATCAAGTGGGGAAAAATCAGGTGTGCAGATTACGTTGTGTAAATGCCTTTCTAATTCTCAATGCTCCAGGAAGGAATCTCAGAGATTAAATTAAGCTGTTAACCCTCTAGGCGCTCCTGTCGTTTATTGTTAAGGAATTAATAGGAATGCGGGAATGCAGATGGCCTGGCTGTCAGCTCGGAGAGGCGATTTTTCTGATCTCCACGGACGTTTCCAGCATCTTTCATTAAGCACTCATGTACCAATTTGTCATTTTAACCGGGCAGGAAAGAAACTCCCACTCAACTCCCTACCTCAGGTGCTGGGAGTACAATCATCCCAGGAGTCTTTCCGGGTTGCGGGTGCAGGGGAGGCGCCCAGGTGACGGGTGGGGGGTGCAGCGGGAAATGGATTCAAAGCCACTCCAGGAAGGAAATCGGATCCCAAAACCTGGTTGTCCTGGGCACAGGTTTCAGGTGACTGCAGAAGATCCCACTCTAGCAATCCTGAACTGAGCAGAGATGTGAAAACTTAACTTCTTTCCGCTTTCTCGAAGCGCTCCAGGACGCAGGTGGCGCGCTCAACGCGGGGAGCCGCCACCTACAGGACAGAGGAAGACCAGCAGCTTGGGCTCGAGATTTCAACAGTCTGTGGCGCGGGCTGATGAGGACGGCCCCTCCTCCTCCTGGTGTAATAGTCCCTGACATTTATCGAATGCTCTTCTCATGCCAGACACTTTCCTTAGCACTTGACATGTATTAATGATTTTAAACCTCACAACAACCCTATTAGGTAGGTGTTATTTTCATCTTCATTTTATGGAATAGAAAACCACAGCTCCAGGAAAGAGAGTGATTTACCCCAAGTCACCCAGTTAGGAAGTGGGAAGTGGAGACTCCGACCCTGAGTAGGCACTAGGGCGGGTGTGGTGGGATGGTAAGAGTCGGGTGCAACTCTACTCGTGGTTCACAGCATTCAACTCTATGGGCCCTCAATTCTGCAGCTTTGGTTTACCATTTTTTGAGACTTGTTTACTCGTCTGGAGAGGAAAACGTTGCTAAGGTAATCATAACCTTGTGTAATTTTAAAGAGATGGAAAAGACAAACATCGCATATTCTCACTTATTTGTGGGATCTAAGAAAACAATTGAACTCCTGGAGATGGTGGAAGGATGGTTACCAGAGGCTGGGTAGTGGGGGCCTGGGAGGGAGGTGGGATGGTTAATGGACAAAAAAAAAAAAAAAAAAAAAAAAAAAAAAAAAAAAAAACGAATAAGACCTAGTGTTTGATAGCACAACAGGGGGACTATAGTCAATAATACTTTAATTGTACATTTTGAGACGACTAAGAGAATAACTGTATTGTTTGTAACGCAAAGGATAAATGCTTGAGGGGATGGATACCCATTTTCCATGATGTAATTCTTACACATTGCATGCCTGTACCAAAATATCTCATGTGCCTCATAAGTATATACACCTACTACATAGACCACAATATTTTTGAAAAACCAAGGCAAAAAAGGGGGCACAGTGGAGCAGGGATGCTAGAGATTGTATATCTCTCATCAGTTCATTTTTTCAGTTTATAGATGAGTATGAGAGAGGTAAGGGACCCAACCATGTGCACACTCTCAGTGACAGGGCAAGAACTGGAACCCCGATCTCCTCACTCCCAGCCCAGTGCTTTCCCCCAAGCTGCATTCATTCTTTAATCATCCATAGACTGGACGGGTTCTGCATATGGGACGGAAAGTAATCACACACAGTGTGGCTTCAGAGGCTCCAGGCCCACCCTCTGACCAAAATATACATTTCCTTTTTTTTTTTTTTTTTTTTTTTTTTTTTTTTTTTTT
>NW_016815820.1:2904869-2936913 GCF_001698545.2 Rhinopithecus bieti | reverse complement strand
CAAAAAAATTTTCCTTTTTTTTTTTTTTTTTTTTTTTTTTTTTTTTTTTTTTGAGACAGGGTTTTGCTCTGTTGCCAGGCTGGAGTACAGTGATGCAATCTTGGCTCACTGCAACCTCCACCTCTGGGTTCAAGCAATTCTTCTGCCTCAGCCTCCTGAATAGCAGGGATTACAGGCATACTCCACCACACCCAGTTAATTTTTGTATTTTTAGTAGAGATGGGGTTTTGCCATGTTGACCAGGCTGGTCTCAAACTCTTGGCCTCTAGCGATCCCCCTGTCTTGACCTCCCAAAGTTCTTGGATTACAAGTGAGAACCACCATGTCCAGCCTAAAACATACTTTAAAAAAAAAACCTGGTGGCTGTTGCCTAAAATTCCACCATTAGTGATTCATTTTATTCTCCTAAGACTTTGATCCTACACACTTAGGACCAGTAAGGCTTTTAACTGTTGGCCATCGTTTCATGTGTATGTAATTGAGTTCTAAAGCAGTGCTACTCAAAGTGTGGTCCACAGGCAGCAGCATCAGTGTAATCTGCATGCTTGTTAGAAACGCAAGTCATGGCTTTCACCCAGACCTACTGAGTCAGAATTGCCGTAGTTTTCAAACTTCTGTGTATGTGCTTAAGTTCTCACCTGAAGAGCTTATGAAAACACAGTTTTCTGAGACAACTGTTCCCCACCTCAAACCCAGAGATTCTAATTCAGCAAGTCTGGGGAATGCACCCCAAAATTTGCATTTCTAACAGGTTCTCAGGTGATGCACCTGAGACCAGGTACTGCTGGTCTGGGAACTACACTTTCAGTAGGACCTAAGGAGTTCCTGATAACAGATATTGGGGAGGGAGAAAAGGGAGAATGAGTATGCTGAGGTAGGAGAAGGAAAGGTTATCACCAAGGGTGCAAAGGGTACAGAATATGAAGCCTTGCAGTCAAAAACTGCTGAGGGTGTGAGTGCACAATCACATCTTTCCATTTGAATACTTTCAAATATTAAGATCCTTAAGTGATTCAATACAATGCGTGCATGTTTGTTAGCTGAATTTACCTAGCCTATGGTAAAATCTGCTCTTGCATCACCTTTTGCTGAGCCCTGCCTGTCTCAGTTACAAATGAAAATCTTCCCAGTACCCTCTGACCATCAGTTAGCTTTCCAATTTCATTCCAGAGTTAACTGCGCTGTAGCAGCAGACAAAACTGGCCCGATGGCAGGAATACTGTTCCCCGATGGTATCAGAGCCACCTGTATTTATGTTTGCTGTGTGACTGTCACTTGTATACAATCACGCAGAGACTCTGATATTAAGACTTGGCCTGGAAATCACCCCCATGGCACAGCTCTGGTGGAAAAGAAAAGGGGTTTCAGTGGCAACCAGATATCAAACACAAATTACATTGCCCTTGTACCAAAATAGGCATCTTTAAGAAATCATGTCTTCTGGTCTTCCTTTGCTATACTTCAACTAATATGGTACCCAGAGGAACCCAGAGAGATAACAACCTCTTCTATTTGTAAAGACCACTTGTGAAGGAAACTCCATAACCTCACTGTGGTGGAGTGTATTATTGCTCAGCAAACATTCATTCTCTCCTATTCTCCTCCATGGGGGGAGCAAACTTCCCCACTCCATTGATGATGGGTCTAGCCATGTGACTTGTTTTGGCCAATGGAATGTAAACAGAGGCTTTAACTCTACTTGCTTGGTTAAGCTTGGTTTCTTGCACCTCTACCCTTTGCCACGAGAAGAGCATGCTGTTGTCACTTTGGCCTGAGCCCCAGAATGAGAAGTTACGTGGAGCAGACCTGAACAAGATTCACAACCTGGAACAGAATCACTGCAGCCGATCCACAAACCTGTGAGCAAAAAATAAATGTTATAAATCTCTGAGATTTTAGATTATTTGTTATGCAGCACTCTTTTAGTAAAGTTGACTGATACACTCCCTCAGGTACCTGTTCCACTGAACTTTTGCTGCAAAGTTCTTCATTGTGTCTAACCTTAATCCCTCATACATTAATGTAAAGATCTATCTCATTTGTGGTCCAAATGAGGAATCACTAGATTATATTCTTGATTCTAAATGTCCAAATCTAGCTTGAATTGTTTTTTTTTTTTTTTTTTTTTTGTTGAGGCGGAGTCTCGCTCTGTCGCCAGGACTGGAGTGCAGTGGCCAGATCTCAGCTCACTGCAAGCTCTGCCTCCCGGGTTTACGCCATTCTCCTGCCTCAGCCTCCCAAGTAGCTGGGACTACAGGCGCCTGCCACCTCGCCCAGCTAGTTTTCTATTTTAGTAGAGACGGGGTTTCACCATGTTAGCCAGGATGGTTTCGATCTCCTGACCTCGTGATCCACCCGTCTCGGCCTCCCAAAGTGCTGGGATTACAGGCTTGAGCCACCGCGCCCGGCCTGCTTGAATTGTTTAATATACATTTAGATGAATAAAACAGAGGTACATTCAGGGAATTATTTGTATTTACAAAGTATCATTTATGTTTTTCCTTATTGGAGCTATTATAAGCTCCAATATTAAGCTTAAGAAGTGATCATCTTCAGGAACCAGAAAAGTAGCAAAGGGAGAGATGAGAGTTTGGAAGCCTAATTAAACTATTATAGAACTGGGCCGGGCACGGTGGCTCATGCCTGTAATCCCAGCACTTTGGGAAGCTGAGGCGGGCAGATCATGAGGTCAGGAGTTTGAGACCACCCTGGCCAACATGGTGAAACCCTGTCTCTACTAAAAATACAAAAAAATTAGCTGGGTGTGGTGGTGTGCACCTGTAATCCCAGCTACTTGGGAGACTGAGGCAGGAGAATCTCTTGAACCCAGGAGGTGGAGGTTGCAGTGAGCCAAGATCGCACCATTGCATTCCAGCCTGGGTAACAGCAAGATTCAGCCTCAAGGAAAAAAAAAAATTATAGAACTTCCTTATTTTCTCTTAGCTTTCTTTCCTAGCAGTTTATAAATTATTTATTTCCTAGTAGTTTGCAATTATTTTATTTGCCTATTTTCTTTCTTTATTTGGCTGTCTCCCCCATTAGAAAAGTGTTTCCATAAAGGCAGGAACAATGTTTTTCCATGTTCACAACCTTTATCCTCCAGTCACTCAGCAAACTTCTGGCATGTAGCAGTCACAAAAAAAAAAAAAAAAAAAAAAAAAAAAAAACTTCAGTAGAGACAGGGTTTCACCATGTCGGCCAGGCTGGTCTCAAACTCCTGACTTCAGGTGATTCACACTTCTCAGTGGGTGCTGGGATTACAGGTGTGAGCCACTGTGCCTGGCCAAAAAAAATTTGTTAAATAAATTCTTTCTGATAAGGCATGCCACTAGACCAAGTAAGGGGGAAATAGTGAAAACCAGATAGGATTTACAGTCTAAACATCTGGCTTCCACACTATGTGATCTTAAGTAGTTCCATGGTGTCTTACTCTGTTCCAGCTGCTGCAACAAAATACCATAGACTAGATGGCTTATAAACAACAGAAATTTATTTCTTACAATTCTGAAGGCTGGGAAGTCCAAGATCAAGGGGCTAGCAGATTTAGTGGCTGGTAAAAGCCTGCTTCTTCACAGGTGATGCCTTCTTGCTGTGTCCTCACATGGTGGGAAAAGCAAGCTAACTCTCTGGGACTACCTCTTTTATGAGGGCACTAATCCCATTCACAAGGTCTCTATCGTTAGGACCTAATCCCCTCCCAAAGGTCCCACCTCCTAATACCATCACCTTGGGGACTAGGATTTTAGTGTATGAATTTGGGGGAAACATAAAGATTCACTCCATTGTAAATGGGCACCTTATTATGAAAAACTTTGAATCATAATAATACTCAGTCAATGAAGAGCCACTGAGGAATTTTGAGCTGCGGAAGGACCAATCAAGACAGCATCTTGATAGCCGGGCATATATTCTCAGCTACTCAGGAGGCTGAGGCAGAAGAGTCACTTGAACCTGGAAGGTGGATGTTGCAGGGAGCTGAGATTGTGCCACTGTACTCCAGCCTGGGCTACAGAGCAGGACTCCGTGTCAAAAAAAAAAAGAAAAAAAGACAGGCTTGAGGTGATGTATGTGATTACTGTGTTTAGAGATGGTTTAGCAGAGAGAGGGAGCAGTTAGAAGGTAATTTCAAAGTGAAGGAATAAGGGCCTAAATTGTGGGGTGGCAGTGGGGGTGAAAAGGAATGAGATTGGGATGGATGGAAGATTCAATAGTTCTATCACCTGATGGGAAAAGGAGGCAGGAGAGAGAGGGTGCCTAAGGAAGGTCCATGATTTTATACCTGTAGAGCTGAAATGATAGAAGTGCTCTTAATAGATACATGGAAGTTGGAGAAGAGGCCAGCTGTGTTTGGGAGAAATGATAATGTATTTTAGACTATGGAATTTAGACAATGGCTGGTTATCAAGCGAAATTGCCTAACCCTTAGGTAGAAATTCAGGACTAAGCCAGGCACAGTTGCTCATGCCTGTAGTCCCAGCACTTTGGGCAGCCGAGTAGGGTGGATTGCTTGAGTCCAGGAGTTCAAGACCAATCTGGGAAACACGGCAAAACCCAGTCTTTACTAAAAATACAAAAACTTAGCTAGGCATGGTGGTGCACACATGTAATCCCAGGTACTTGGGAGGCTGAGGTGAGAGAATCACCTGAGCCCAGGAGGTCAAGGCTGCGGTGAGCTGAAGTCACAGCACTACACTCCAGTCTGGGGAATCAGAGTGAGACATTGTCTCAAAAGAAGAAAGAAAAGAAAGAAAGAAATTCAGGACTACACCTTCAGAAAGAAGTCAAAACAGAAAACCACTTGTGGTCATTGGACTCATGGAGGTGACAGGTATAGGAAGAGAAAAGCCAGAGACTGAAGCCAGTCTTGCACACTGCCTAGTTAGCAAGGGCAGGTGGGGGAAACATGGCTGGTGAAAGGGATAGAGAAACAAAATCAGCAGAGGGTCTCAGAAGCCAAGAAAAGGGAGAATTTTGTGGGGTTTTTTTGTTTGTTTGTTTTTGGTTATTGTTTGTTACTTTGTTTGTTTGCTAGGATTACAGGCATGAGCCACTGCGCCTGGCCGGAAAGGGAGAATTTTGATGTCCAGCTCTGTCTCCTCTGCGACCAGCATTGGCTGTCAGACTTCTTAGGGAGCTCTCCTGTAGGAGCAGAGCGTAACATCCTTTAACCAGGCTGACTTGTCTCTAACCACCTGGGTGGCTGAGGGGGTCCCAAGGCTTTGTGAGCCTTTGAAAGAAAAATCCAGGGAAGGGAAAATGGAGAAATGTAATCAATAACAACAAGCCTTGTTTTTTCCACTTCATATACAGGAAGCAGTCAGGGCTGTAGCTGCTGGTATGTTGGGCATACTCTGGATATTCAAAAGGTCATCTGGCATAGAGACAGGCTAAATTATGACTGGAGTATATTAATCTGAGGAGGTTCTCCATTAACATTTATTAGGAATTGTCATCACTTCAACTCAAATGGGCCCCAGATGTGGAAACCCTGGCTGCCCCAGACTTCTCTTCTGGGCTGCAATCTCTCCTCTGATTTATTGTTATTAAACATGACCAGATTTTGTAGAGGAGAAAATTGAAGAAAGCAACACACACATGGGGAACCGTTGGGTGGAGGCTGCCAAGAGAAACAAACCATTTTATAATTTCTGGTGGCAGTGGGAACACATGGAGATGAGAGCTATTGTTATGAGACTCCATAGAGCCTATTTCCTAAAAAAGACACAGACCTCAACTTCCAGGCAGTCTGTTCCAAGGGCAAATGTCCTAACCCTGAGGATGAGAGAGGGGCAGTTGAAGATAATGAGAAAGGCTAAGAGTAGAGAGTTAGTGCTTAGAATTTGGGAAGCCATGGCAGGGATCCTCTTCCTTAAAATATATGACCTTACAGGGTGGATGGTTTCCTGGGGTCATCACACCCCACTAGATGTTAGGTCATTATACTTATCAATAATATTTACTCTCCCATTGTGTAAAAATTGCAAGGGATACCAAGAAGGCAAAATTAGAGTCCCACCTCTGGTAATCTGTTTCATGTCTTTACTCAACATAATTTTATGAAGCACATGCCAGGTATCAGGCACTACTCAAAGTGTTGAGGACATATTAGTAAACGAAAGAAACAAAGTCTATGCTCTCTGAGCACTCACAAATCTGTAGGGGACAAACTCAGGAAGTAATTGAAAATTAGCTACTAGACAAAAGTGTATAAAAGGAAGGCAGCTTCAAGAAAGACACTGTGTTAAGAGTCAGAACACCTGAACTCCAGTCCTGGCTCTACCACCTAAGAGTCTTATGGCTTTAGATGAGTTGGTACATTATTAAACTTTTGTGACCCTCGATTGTTTTTTGGGTTTTTTTATTTTGTTTTGTTTTTGTTTCTGTTTTGAGACAGGGCCTCGCTCTGTCACTGAGGCTGGAGTGCAATGGTGAGATCATGGCTCATTGCAGCCTTAACCTCCCAGGCTCAAATGATTCTCCCACTTCAGCCTCCCAAGTAACTGGGACTGCATGGGCATGCCATCATGTTGGGCTAATTTTCATATTTTTTATAGAGACGAGGGTCTCACTATGTTACCCAGCCTGGTCTCAAACTCCCAACCTCAAGCGATCCTCCCGCCTCAGCCTTGCAAAATGCTGGGATTACATGCATAAGCCACTGCACCTGGCCAAACATGAGCTTCTTGTTTGCAAAATAGTAATAAACCTGCCTTAACTGATCTCACTGGTTTGTGTAAAAATTAAATGTGGTAATGTAATCAAAGAGTTCCTTATAAACTAAATTGCTGTATGGCGTCAGGTTTGTAAGTGCCAAATAAGTGGAATGGTTAGTGTTATGGGATGGTTCATTTGCTTGCCAGGAACCTGGGGACACATCCTTTTCAGCTTTCTTTCAGGAAAAGGGGCAAGTTGGACTATTCCCAGGCCACCAGACACATGCACCTTGGGGAGTCTTTTACTAGTAGAGTCTGAATATCTGGTGCTGACTTCACTAACAAGCCATCCCTAGGAAGCCCTCACTTACTGTGGCTCCTGTTGTTAGAACTGTGCATGGAAATTATCCCATGTGGGAACTACGGTAAGTGAACATAGATAATGAGGAAAGTCTCAGAAGCGTTACATCTAATTATTGTTCTTGCATTGTCCTCCTTTCAGAAAATTGTCAACATTCCTGGCTGGGCATGGTTACTCATGCCTGCAACCCAGCACTTGGGGAGGCCGAGGTGGGCGAGTCACTTGAGTCAGGAGTTCGAGACCAACCCTGCTGCTACTAAAAATACAAAAAGTTATCTGGACATGGTGGTGCATGCCTGTAATCCCAGCTACTTGGGAGGCTGGGTCAGGAGAATCGCTTGAACTGAGAGGTGGAGGTTGCAGTGAGCCAAGATCACACCACTGCACTCCAGCCTGGGCAACAAAGTGAGACTCCATCTCAAAAAGAAGGAGAAGGAGAAGGAGATTATCTATATCCCCGAGGAGGAGAAATTGTACTTAGGCCATCTTGACCCAATTTCCAGCTTTACAATCATTGCCCCCCACCATGCATACATCATACACATATACCTGCTAGCATGAATACCTGTGTCATATCTAAAATTAATGGGAATAGTCCTAGGGCCAATTTTTCTTATATCAGGCAAGCTGAACAAGGGTCCAAGAGATAAGGCCACAGCTGCTTCCTCCTGCTTTAGAACAGAGCTAAATAACCCCGTTCCTATGTTGTGAGTCATTGCATCCTTGCCTTATAAGGAATGAAGACTTAACCTGCTTCCAGGCACTCATCACTAGCTGAGTGAAGATTTCCATTAATCCAGAAATGGGAGCCTCTCCGACTTGTGTATGTCCAGGAATGGACATACCACCCACGATTTTACTCCTGGTGGCCAATTGGTTCTGCACACAAACACAGGCACGTCTTTTATTTAATGCTCAAGATTTGTGAACAACTCCCAGAGCTACACCTTCCAAAGGGCTTGCATCAAGTGCTGGTGAAGGAGCAGGGACCTCTATCATGGTGAGAGCCCATCAATAATGTCACCTGGCAGCTCTAAAAGGTGCACAAGTGGAATGGCCATTCAGCTACTCCATCCAGTGAAAAGTTCTAACGGGGAGTGGGGGCACTTCTCTCCCCAATCCCATCCCATGGCTTGGCTGAAAACTTTTTTCTTTTGGGAGATCACTGGCTTTCTCCAGCAACCTTGACTATAAGGATGAGGATGAGAAGAAAAAAGAAGTACTGCCGGGCGTGGTGGCTCACGCCTGTAATCCCAGCACTTTGGGAGGCTGAGGTGGGTGGATCACGAGGTCAGGAGTTCAAGACCAGCCTGGTCTTGACCAAATGGTGAAACCCTATCTCTACTAAAAATACAAAAAAAAATTAGCCAGGCGTGGTGGCAAGTGCATGTAGTCCCAGCTACTTGGGAGGCTAAGGCAGAGTATTGCTTGAACCAGGGAGGCAGAGGTCACAGTGAGCCGAGATCACGCCACTGCACTCCAACCTTGGAGACAGAGCAAGACTCTGTCTCAAAAAAAGAAAAAGAAAAAAAAAAGAAGTACACAGGGGAGGTTGTGGGGAATTTGGAATATTCCCTAAGGATTTCCTCCATTGGAGAGGTCTGCTTTAAAGTACTGGGGGTCCATAAACTTGCCCCTTTCCAGCTTGGCCTTGGGAGAAGGGGAGGACAGAGAACAGAATTCTGGATTGTTACTAGGTAGTTGGGCTGCATCAGGAAGACACTCTGGTGGCAGGAGAGGAAGGAGAGGTAGGAAGTGGGAAGGGAAGCACTAAGAATTTTTTTTTTTTGGCCCTGATCCCCTTAGCTAGACAAGCCCAGTGGGGCTTGGGATGGAGGTCAGGGATAGCCTAAGATCCTGTCACTGAAAGGGTAGTCCCCAGCCAGCAGCATCAGCATCACCTAGCTCTTAGGCTTCATCCCAGACCTACTGAATCAGGAATAGCATTTTAATCTCTAGGTGGCAAGTATGTCCATTAAATTTTCAGAAACATTAGCCTAGATGCTTCAATGGGAATAACTACTTGCAGTGAGCTTTTGAGGAACTGTGCTGTACAATCTCTCTGCCCTTCCAAATCTACTCGCCATCCTTATTCCCCTGCTCTTGGGACTAAGAAGTGAATTGATGAATTCACTTCCTTTATGCATTGCTTCAACAGGCTCCCTTGTCATCTGGTTTCTGGTTGGGCTTAGCCAATGGTCAGTGCTCAAGAAGCAGTGACTTAAGTGACTTGTTAGTAGTGACTTTACCAGCCGGGCGCAGTGGCTCATGCCTGTAATCCCAGCACTTTGGGAGGCCAAGACGGGTGGATCACCTGAGGTCAGAAGTTTGAGACCAGCCTGGCTAACATGATGAAACCCTGTTTCTACTAAAAATACAAAAGTTAGCCAGGTGTGGTGGCACGGGCCTGTAGTCCCAGCTACTCAGGAGGCTGAGGCGGGAAAATCGCTTGAATCCGGGTGGTGGAGTTTGCAGTGAGCTGAGATCGTGCCATTGCACTCCAGCCTGGGCAACAGACAGAAACTCTGTCTCAAAAAAGAAAAAAAAAAAAAAATAGTGACTTTACCTGAAGTTTTTATAGGGAAACAGCAGAATGCATTTATAATTTTTTATGCAGCAAGCCACTGGAAAAGGGTGAGGGTAGGATCAAGGTATTTATTCCCCCAGCTGGGCCTCAGGTTGACAGTGGCTATGTTCCTCAACTAAAGGCCACAGCTCCTGTGGGCCAACCCTCTCCTACAACTCTCTCCAGACTGTGAGGACTGCTCCTTCCCAATCCTTCAGGCCTCAAGTGGTCATTATTCCCTATTCTGGCTAACCTCATCATTTCTTATGGGTTTCTCTGAGCCCATGTCTTTGTAAATATACCTTCATTAAACTTTTCTCAGACAAACCCCATTTGAGTGTGCCATCTGTTTTCCAACAGGACTGTGATCAATAAGGTACCCTGGAGAACAGACCCAGAAAGAATTCTTGCTCATGGCTAGGGAATTGACCTAGATGAGTATTTTCAATTAAAGGATTTTTGAGATCGAAATAACCATTTTTCAATCCAGCATGTTATTTCTTTGCCAATCTTGTTTTTCGAAATGAAAAATATATCGCAGAAGCACTTGGCACTTTCTCCAACATGCCTCAGCTTCTGTGCTCCAGCCTGCCTGTCTGCAAGTGCAAGTGCGGGTCACAAGGAGTGAACTGAAGCTGCCACATTCTTGCTCATGAGCACTGATTGCTAAACTGTCAAGAATTTTGCAAAAATAAGTTGTTTTAAAAAAGTACTAAAATTGGCCAGATGTCATGGCTCACACCTGTAATCCTAGCACTTTGGGAGGCCGAGGCAGGCAGATCACCTGAGGTCAGGAGTTGGAGACTAGCCTGGCCATCATGGTGAAACCCTGTCTCTACTAAAAATACAAAAATTAGCCAGGCATGATGGTGGATGCCTGTAATCCCAGCTACTCAGGAGGCTGGGGCAGGAGAATCTCTTGAACTCAGGAGGCAGAGGTTGCAGTGAGCCGAGATCACACCATTGCACTTCAGCCTGGGCGATAAGAGCAAAACTCCATTTCAAAAAAAAAAAAAGAAAAGAAAAGAAACTAAAATGGTATAAAGTTACAATAAATTATGTATATATTTACATATATGTTTACACACACACACACACACACATATATATAGGTTTTTTTGAGACAGAGTCTCATTCTGTCACCTTTGAACCTCCCAGGTTCGGCGATTCTCGTGCCTCCGCCTCCCGAGTAGCTGGGATTATAGGTGCATGCCAAAGTGCCTGGGTAATTTTTGTATTTTTAGTAGGGACAGGATTTTGCTATGTTGGCCAGGCTGGTCTTGAACTCCTGGCCTCAAGAGATCCTCCCGCCTCAGCCACCCAAAATGCTGGGATTATAGATGTGGTACCATGCCTGTAGGTGACACAAATTATATTTAAAAAAAAAAAAGGTACTAAATATCATCACTTCCTAATTATTTTGCTCAATTTCATTGCTATCTAACCTTTTGGGGTTACTTATGTCTGGTGTACCTAGGCGGTAGAAATACTATATGATTATGTGCTACTGCACATCTCTTCCTAATCCTGTTTTCAATGATGTCATGAAGAAAGTAGAAATCAGGCATGGTGGAAGTATTTACACCAAGGATATAGACAAATGCGACAAATCAGGACTGAACATTTTTTCTGGACAGCTGTTTGTTAAGTATTTTCCAGGAGAAAGGGAATCCTTTGAGATGATCATATTATTTGGACTTGTGTGGTTTTAAGGGAGATCAGTATGCTTGGTTTCTGTTGTGAGAAAGCAAAGTGCAATAGACTTGGCACTGGACTAGAAAGGACAAACTAAACTGTTCTCTCTAAACAGGGGAGAAGGTTAGTTCTCTTTGGCTCCTTAGGACAGGATGGATTAAGTGACCTGTTAGCATGGGGAGATGTGTATTATATTAATAAACAGCTTTCTTTCACAGTTGTTTGTTCAAAATCTCTGAAAGTACTTTACATCTATGACCTCTTTCATCTATCAAGTATCTGAGTGACCAAGGAAAGAAGCAATAAAGATTTTTGTGTGTTTTTGAGACACAGTCTCACTCTGTCACCTAAGCTGGAGTGCAGTGGCACAATCTTGGCTCACTGCAACCTCTGCCTCCTGGGTTCAGGCAAGCCTCCTGCCTCAGCCTCCCGAGTAGCTGGGACTACAGGCGCATGCCACCATGCCTGGCTAATTTTTGTATAGAGTTGAGGTTTGCCATGTTGGCCAGGCTGGTCTCGAACCCCTGGCCTCAAGTGATCCACCTGCCTTAGCCTCTCAAAATGCTGGGAATACAGGCGTAAGCCACTGCGCACAACCAAGATACTTCTTAAATATAGAAAACTGGGGCCCATGAAGGTTAAGTGACCTTTTTAACCTCAAAAACTGAGGCCCAGAAGGGCAACCCACTATAGTATCCAGAGCCCTCCTCCAACAGCTGTCAGTTGTGTGACCTTGAGCAAGTTGTCCGTATTTTCTGAGCCTGTATCTTCATCTGTGAAAAGTTAAAGGGGAAATAAATGAAAGAATATGTGTAAATCACCAGATTTTGTGACTGATGCTCTAAAAATTGTGAGTTTGATGGATATACTCAAAGATTTTGTAGGGGAGAAAGAGAAAGAGCGTATATTATGCAGCACAGACAAGTTGAAGGGGCACAATGGGCATCATTGTTCTTAAACACACATTGGCCAATCCAACGGTACGGAGTTTCACTTCTCCCTTCTCCACACCTGGCCTCTCTCCATCCCATTGGTGCCTTGCTCCTCCTCCTCTTTTCTCTCTTCTCTCTCTCATGCACAGCTATATTCTCCCTTCTCTGAAGTTGTGAGCACATCTGCCATGTGTGAAGCGTATCAAGCCATTCTTTTAAGCAGAATTCCCTTCCTAAGAGAAATTCTGTTAGTAAAGTTGTTACTTCATTATACATACAGAATCATTTGCAAAGGGTATTCCCATTCACTATTTCCTTTGAATCTCAGAGCCACCCTGTGGTAAGAATTACAATTATAACCACTTTACACTGGGAGATACTGAGGCTCAGGAAATTGCTCAAGGTCATAACTTAAAAGTGGCTGAGGGGCTAAGTGTGGTAACTCATGCCTGTAATTCCAGCACTTTGAGAGGCCGAGGCAGAAGGATCTCTTGAGCCCAGGAGTTCAAGACCAGGCTGGGGAACATAGTGAGACCTTGTCTCAACAAAATATTTTTAAAATTAGCTGGGGGTGCTGCTCCCAGCTACTTGGGAGGCTAAGGTAGGAGGATCACTTGAGCCTGGGCGGTCGAGGCTGTGGTGAGCCATGGTCACACCACTGCACTCCAGCCTGGGTGACAGCAGGAGAGACCCTATCTCAAAAAAAAAAAAAAAAAGGCCGAGGCAGGACTTGAACCTGGCAAGGTACATCACACCATGGTGGTCGTGCTTCCTCCCTCTTCAGAGTGGGCATGTTCTACTTGGCCTCCTGAAGGAAACTACTAATTCTGTTCTCTGCCATTCAGTGAGCATCTAGATTGAGAGCCCCATGTAGGTCACTTCCTGAGCTAGATGTCAGGAGCTGGGTTAGGGTTGTAATTCCTTTCCTAGCTTGTTGTACAGCCTCGAGCAAGGAGAAGATTTGAGAGGCAGAAAGGTAGCATATTAGGAAAAAATGCTATGTTCCAGGCATCATATGTTAGAACTTTACATTGATTACTTCATCTAATCTTCACTAGAATTCTGTGTGAGATAGTATCAATATTTTAATTTTAAGTAAAATTAAATTGTGGAAACTGAGGCTTAAAGAGCTGATGAAATTTGTTCATGGTCCTATGGATAGGAAATGATGGAGATGGGATTTGAATCTTTGTCTCTGGGACTCTAAATTCTATCTGCATTTCCTCATATCATGTTGTCGCTCTGGGCCTTGGGGCCTTTTTAAATGTAAATCCAGGTGCCTAACTTCTCTGAATCCCACCTCACATGTCTGTCAACTGCTGGATTATGTTCCTAATCTGGCAGCGGTCGCAAGACTGGGAAACCTTCATGCCCTTATCAATCTTCTCCCCAGTTCAGAGGTCAGAGGCTCTCTTTACTCCAGCCCCCTCCTCCACCTCTGGGATGGGGCCACATTTCACCTGGGGATTAGCAGCCACACCTCTCTACTTCTGCGGAGGAGAGAGGGCGACTATGAAGAACGGTGTGTCTCCCCACCTACATCTCATACCTAGCCTGGGGCGGACTGTTCATTAGGGGCAGGCAGGGAGGAGGCGAACCAAGATAGCACAGAGATCCATCAAGGTGCCAAGTTGACAGGTGCACACACCTGCTTCTAGGCAGAGGAGCTAGAGGCCAGTGGGAACCTGCCTCGTAGGAGAGGACTTTGTCTGGAAAGAGAAGGGAGGATGAAGAAACAACAGCAACTGAGATTGGATCACTCTAATTATATGGCTCTAAATCACTGAGAAGAACCTTGGCTCAAACATCCAAGTGGTGGAGGATGGATTTTTACCTTGACTCCTGCTAATTTTCATTGATTTATGTGGCTTGAAAGCATTTATTTTCTGCTCAGAGGCAGCCCAGCTCCTGCTAAGGAGGTGCAGGACTCCCCTAAATGCTGTCACCATGGAGAGGCGAGTAGCAGAGGTGACTCTCAGGGCAACAGCTACATTTCCTGCTCGGTTTCAGTTGCTACCTAAGAGCTGGGAGGGTCCAATGGGAGCTGCTGGCCCTGCTGTGACAGCCTTCCCACTCCTGTCCCCGGAGCCTGCCTGCTTCTGGTCACAGCTACTTGAGTTTAACACTCCTGGCAGCTTAGCACTCTGGTTTTTATGTGTGAGGCCATAATATTTGGTGAGCTGTGAGATGAGGTGGGAACATTTGCAACTGGCATTCCCTTCCGGCCCTGCCCTATGATTCAGGTCAGTGGTGTGACAAAGTGAGGCTGCCCCTCCTCCCCACTCTGACTTCCCACCTGTGGCTATCTGGCACGATGTCCTTCCTTTGTTTTCTCCTCTTCCCCCATCCCATGCCTGCTGGACTCCCATAGCTCTTGGCTTTCGAAAGGGGGTATTCAGTCCTCACATTCCAAACCATCTGCTCAATTAAACATTTTAAACAGCAATTGTGAGTCTGCCCAGGACCACGTTCCAAAAGGTGGATGTCAGGAGATAGCTCTCTAAATGTCAGAGGCTGTGTAAAAATCTTAACTGATGAGGAAGTGGGCCAGCTAGAAAGCGTCACATTTTCTTGGAGATTAGAAACATAAGACGCAGTGTCCATACTTTCAAAATTCCTCTTCCTGAGGCGCACGATGAGTCATTTGAGCATCTCTAGTCCTTTTTTCCAGGTCTGTATTCCCTGAGCCCTTCCTGCCCCATTCCCTGAGCCAGGGTTGAAGTTCAGATTCCTGTGGGTCCCCCCAGGCATCTTCCTTCTTATCTGCAGTTGTTTTAATTTCTGTCCTGTCTTCCCACCCCTTCCAGTTGCAGCTACCTTCCAGGAATAAAGTAAGATTTGTCGTAATATGATGGTACAAGGAGGAAGAAAATTAAACATTTTTATGGGATAGTTTTGAGTATATATTAATAGAGGCCAGGTGCAGTGACTTACGCCTGTAATCCCAGCACTTTGGGAGGGCGAGGTAGGCAGATCACTTGAGGTCAAGAGTTTGAGACCAGCCTGACCAACATGGTGATGCCCTGTCTCTACTAAAAATACAAAAATTAGGTGGGCATGGTGGTGGGCACCTGTAATCCCAGCTACTGGAGAGACTGAGGCAGGAGAATCACTTGAACCGAGGAGGCAGAGGTTGCAGTAAGCCGAGATCATGCCATTGCACTCCAGCCTGGGCGACAGAGTGAGACTCAGACTCAAGAATAATGATAATAATAATTATTATTATAGAGAGAGTGTGTAATAAAATTGTTACTGATTCTGAGCTAGATGCAGGCCCAGACTTCAAGAAAACAGGAACAGAGAGGTCTCCTAAAATGTCTTTAAAACTGGGGAGTGTTCAGCCTAGGCAACATAGCGAGATCCTGTATTAGTCCATTTTCACGCTGCTGATAAAGGCATACCTGAGACTGGGAAGAAAAAGAGGTTTAGTTGGACTTAACAGTTCCACATGGCTAGAGAGGCCTCAGAATCATGGCAAGAGGCGAAAGGCACTTCTTACATGGCAGAGGCAAAAGAAAATGAGGAAGAAGCAAAAGCAGAAACCCCTGATAAACCCATCAGATATTGTGAGACTTATTCACTATCACGAGAATAGCATGGGAAAGACCAATACCCATGATTCAGCTACCTCCCCCTGGGTCCCTCCCCTAACATGTGGGAATTCTGGGAGATACAACTCAAGCTGATATTTCAGTGCGGACACAGCCAAATCATATCATTCTGCACCTGGCCTCTCCAAATCTCGTGTCCTCACATTTCAAAACCAATCATGCCTTCTCAACAGTCCCGTAAAATCTTAACTCATTTCAGCATTAACCCTAAAGTCCACAGTCCAAAGTCTCATCTGAGACAAGGCAAGTCCCTTCCACCTATGAACCTATAAAATCAAAAGCAAGCTAGTTACTTCCTAGATAGAATGGGGGTACAGGTATTGGGTAAATATAGTGGTTCCAAATGGGAGAAATTGGCCAAAATAAAGGGGATACAGGGCCCAGGCAAGTCCAAAATCCAGTGGGGCAGTCAAACTTTAAAGCTCCAAAATGATCTCCTTTGACTCCAGGTCTCACATCCAGGTTATGCTGATGCAAAAAGTGGGTTCCCATGGTCTTGGGCAGCTCTGCCCCTATGGCTTTGCAGGGTACAGCCTCCTTGCCGGCTGCTTTCATGGGCTGACGTTGAGTATCTGCAGCTTTTCCAGGCTTGTTGTTCAAGCTGTTGGTGGATCTACCATTCTGGGGTCCAGAGAATGGTGGCCCTCTACTCACAGCTTCACCAGGCAGCACCTCACTAGGGACTCTGTGTGGGGGCTCTGACCCCACATTTTCCTTCTGCACTGCCCTAGCAGAGTTTCTCCATGAGGGCCCCACCCCACAGCAAACTTTTGCCTGGGCATCCAAGTGTTTCCATCTTCTGAAATCTAGGCAGAGATTCCCAAACCTCAGTTCTTGACTTCTGTGCACCCACAGGCTCAAAATCACATGGAAGCTGCCGAGGTTTGGGGCTTCCACCCTCTGAAGCCACAGCCTGAGCTGTACGTTGGCCCCTTTCAGCCACGGCTGGAACAGTTGGGACACAGGGCACCAAGTCACTAGGCTGCACACAGCACAGGGACCCTGGGCCTGGCCCATGAAATCACTTTTTCCTCCTGGGCCTCCAGGCCTGTGATGGGAAGGGCTGCCATGAAGGTCTCTGACATGGCCTGGAGACATTTTCACCATGGTCTTGGGAATTAACATTAGGCTCCTTGCTACTTATGCAAATTTCTGCAGCTGACTTCAATTTCTCCCCAGAAAATGGGTTTTTCTTTTCTATCACATTGTCAGGCTGCAAATTTTCCAAACTTTTATGCTTTGCTTCCCTTATAAAATTGAATGCCTGGCAGGACGCAGTGGCTTACACCTGTAATCCCAGCACTTGGGGAGTCTAGGCGGGTGGATCACTTGAGGTCAGGAGTTTGAGACTAGCCTGGCCAACATGGTAAAACCCCATCTCTACTAAAAATATAAAAATTAGCTTCATGTGGTGGCGGGTGCTGGTGATACCAGCTATGCAGGAGGATGAGGCAGGAGAATGGTTTGAATCTGGGAGGTGGAGGTTGCAGCGAGTGGAGATCACGTTACTGTACTCCAGCCTGGGCAACAGAGTGGGACTCCATTTTAAAACAAACAAAAAATAACAAACAAACAAACAAACAAACTGAATGCCTTTAACAGTACCCAAGTCACCTCTTGAATGCTTTGCTGCTTAGAGATTTCTTCTGCCAGATACCCTAAATCATTTCTCTCTTGTTCAAAGTTCCACAAATCTCTAGGGCAGGGGCAAAATGCCACCAGTCTCTGCTAAAACATAACAGGAGTCACTTTTGATCTTAGTTCCCAAACAATTCCTCATCTCCATCTGAGATCACCTCAGCCTGGACCTTGATTGTCCATATCTCTATCAGCATTTTGGGCAAAGCCATTCAACAAGTCTCTAGGAAGTTTCCAAGCTTTCCCACATTTTCCTGTCTTCTTCTGAGCCCTCCAAAACTGTTCCAATCTCTTGCCGTTACCCGTTCTGAACTCGCTTCCACGGTTTTCGGTATCTTTCAGCAACGCCCTACTCTACTGGTACCAATTTACTGTATTAGCCCATTTTCACGCTGCTGATAAAGACATACCCAAGACTGGGAAGAAAAAGAGGTTTAATTGGACTTACAGTTCCACATGGCTGAAGAGGCCTCAGAATCATGGCAAGAGGCAAAAGGTTCTTCTTACATGGCAGAGGCAAGAGAAAATGAGGAATAAGCAAAAGCAGAAACCCTTGATAAACCCATCAGATCTCGTGAGAGTTAGTCACTATCACGAGAATAGCACAGGAAAGACCAACCTCCATGATTCAATTACCCCCCACCCCAGGTTCCCTCCCACAACATTTGGGAATTCTGGGAGATACAATTCAAGTTGAGATTTCGGTGGGGACACAGCCAAACCATATCAGACCCCATCTCTACAAAAGGTAGAAAAAAAATTAGCTGGGAGTGGTGGTGCGCACCTGTAGTCAGAGCTACTTAGGAGGTTAAGGTAGGAGGATCACATGGCCCTGGGAAGCAAGACCTCAGTGAGTTGTAATTGCACCACTGTTCTCCAGCCTGAGTGACAGGGAGAGACTCTATCTCAAAAAAAAAAAAAAAAAAAAAAAATTAAATGGAGAACATCTTACACATTTAGTATGGATTGGCACTGTGACCTAGAGATAGTAGAATTGGTCAGAAAACTTCCGGACTCTTGCAAATAGTTAGAATGAAAGATTAAGCTTATCTAATAAAGATGTCCCAGAATTCAATGGTTCAAGATAGAAGTTTATTTTTAGCAAGGGCTCTCCTTCATGCAGTCATGCAGGGGCCCAGGTTCCTTCTATCTTTCTTTCCCACCATCCCTTAGCCTGTAACCTTTTTTTTTTTTTTTTTTTTTTTTTTCTGGGACAGGTTTTCACTCTGTTGCCCAGGCTGGAGTGTGGTGCATGATCATAGCTCACTGCAGCCTCGAACTCCAGGGCTCAAGTAATCCTCCTGCCTCAGCCTCCCAAGTAGCTGGGACTACAAGGGCATACCACCTTGCCCAGCTAACTTTTGTATTTTTGTATAGACAGGTTCTTATTAGGTTACCCAGGCTGGTCTCAAACTCCTGGCCACCAGTGAGCCTCTTGCCTCAGCCTCCCAAAGGTCTGGGATTACAGGTATGAGCCCACTGTGCCCAGTGCCACCACCCCCCCCACACACACCTTTTTAAATATAAATAAATAAATAGTGGCAAACTCTTGCTATGGCTAATCTCAAACTCTTGGGCTCAAGTGATCTTCTCACCTTGGCCTCCCAAAATGCTGGGATTACGGGACCATACCCAGTCAGGTGTAGCCTTTGTCTGCATGATCCAGGCTAGATTGCGGGCACACTCATGTTCTAGGTCTCAAGAAAATAAAAGTATGGATGAGGCACCTTTCTTTTTTTTTTTTTTGAGACAGAATCTCACTCTGTTGCCCAGGCTGGAGTGCAGTGCCGCGATCTCAGCTCACTGCAACCTCTGCTTCCTGGGTTCAAGCGATTCTCCTGCCTCAGCCTCCAGGGTAGCTGGGACTGCAGGTGCCCGCCACCACGCCTGGCTAATTTTTTGTGTTTTTAGTAGAGACGGGGTTTCACCGTGTTAGCTAGGATGGTCTTGATCTCCTGATCTCATGATCCACCAGCCTCAGCCTCCAAAGTGCTGGGGTTACAGGCGTGAGCCACTGCGCCTGGCCGAGGCACCTTTCTTAAGGTCCCAGCCCATAGGTGGCCCACATCACTTCTGCCTACATTCCATGATCAGGAGCTTAGTCACATGACCAACCCTAACTGCAGGGTGGCTGGGAAAAAATATATATATATGCAGCCATATGCCCAGTAGTTCAATTATTGTAGAAGAAGGAAATAATAGGTTTTTGGATAGTGTCATTACATCAACCTAGATGTGACCCAGATACCACCAAGTAGAGGCTCTTCATTTATTATAAGCACTTAGGTCAGATTTTGTGTTAAAGTGGAAACAGGGAAAGTATGATCCATAGAGGACATAAGGACATAGGATCCCTTCAAGTAATGGAACATGTCCCAGGGGCTTGAAAAGAGCCTGTTTTGTTTTTCCTTCCAGACAGGGGAGTTCAGGGGCATTCAGCAGCAGACAAGGGTGACGGATACCCAGAACATTGCTTATGAAATGACTTATATTTTTAATAATACTTTATAGTTTACAAGGATCATTTGTATATATTATTTGATTGGATGTTGAAAACATTCCTCATTAGGGACAGCTAGACTTAGAGAGGTGGAAGGTCTTGCACAAAATCACACAATTCATAAATAGCAAAGGTGGGATCTGAACCCAAGTCCAGTTTCAGTCCAGTGCTTTTTACAAAACAAAATGCTATATTCACTTTTTTTTTTTTTAAATCCTGGGAGAGTGACTAGTTTGACCTCTCAAACGGAGTAAAGACTTCACTTTTTCACTGGACTTTACTTTTTCAGTTTCCATGTGATTTGGATGTCATTGTGAAGATGTCAAGAGTCATGTCCACAAATATAATACTGGTTATTACTTGGTGACCACCTACTGTGAACCAGGCCCTGAGCTGGACACTTTATTTATATCTTGTTTATTCCTCCTCATGACCCAGCAAGGTAGACATTATTATACCTGTCTTGCAGAGGAGGAAGCTGAAGAGGTTAGGTAACTTTTCTCAAACAGAGAGCTAGTAAGTGGTTAAGCCAGGTCATGAATCCAAGTTGATCTGCTATCTTCTCTCTCAGTGCTGCCTTGAAGGATGAGGGGTATCTGCTGCTCAGGCCTCAGGAATGGACACAGAGGCAATGCTTGGTAATCTCAAGCCTGAAGTAAGAACAATTTATTTAAATTTGTCCCAAATTCCTGACTTCTCATTGGATGTCCTAGAAGTTGAACCTAAAGTGAGGTCTTCGCTAGCCATGACCCTCAAAAATCCTTGTCCATTAGGCTCAGTCATTTGTGATGTCAGAACTGGAAACAAACTTAAAAGTTCTCTGGTCCAACATGGCCCTTTTACAGATGATAAAACTGAGACCCAGAGGGGGGAAAAATAACTTGCCAACAGTATCAGGGCTATTTCCTGGCAAAACTAACATATTGCTTTGATTCTCCAGGCTTCAGGCCCATGAGGACCTCCTGGACTAAGAGCCAGTCTCACTGCCACCTGTCAGAGCCTTCTTCAAGGGAGTAAAGAGAGGGGCAGGACTCACCTTGCTTCGTGCTGCCAGGGATAGAGCTATCCTTTCTCCCCACTCCATTCCCACCTCGCCGGGTGAGCCTGCAGTTTTTCCAAGCAGGGCCAGCCTGTCCTGTGCTGGAAGATGTATTAATCAATTTGATGAGGATGTTAAAGCTTTCTCTTTGCAACTAATTATGGCCTGATTTATAGGCCTGGCCTTGGTTTGATAGAGCTCTCCTCATGACAGGGATGAATGTGGTACTGGCATGGACCCCTTCATCTCTTCCATTTCTCTCTCTTCCTCCCTCCTCCCTCCCTCCCACGGCTCCTGCCTCCTGCCTCTGCTCTTGGTTCCCACAGGAACACCCTAATGACATGTTGACAAGCTAGTGAAGCATGGCTCCCTCTCTGTTGCATCTGCCTCTGGCACCACTATTCCTCCTGTGTTCTCTGACATGGGCAGATGGGTGCTGTGCTAGAGGAAGCTCTGTACACCCTTTCCTTCTGGTAACAAGAAACAATAAAAATATTTTGGGTTGACGCAGCATCTTCCTTCCCAAACATTTCAAGAGCTTGTTGAAATAAACTTCATCCCTGATGGAACTTCCAGGTAAGATTTCAGGTAAGGTTTATTCTGGTTATTTTACAAATGAGAGCACTGAGACAGAGAGGTGAACTTGTCTGTGATTTTACACACAGTAGGACAATAAAGATGAGAATAAATTGGTGCCATGGTGTCCAGCTCCAAGATCCTCCCATTGCTGGGGTCTTTGGGTCACCTTACTGTTGCTAGGAACCCTTTCCTCATACCTGCACAATTTGACAGAAGGAGAGCCCTCACATATGCACTGCTTTTTTTATTTGTTTTGTTTTATTTTGTTTTTTGGAGATAGGGTCGCACTCGGTCACCCAGGCTGGAGTTCAGTGGCGTGATCTTGACTCACTGCAGCCTCCACTTCCTGGGCTTAAGCAATTCTCTGTGCTTCCAAGTAGCTGGGATTACAGGCACCCACTAACATGCCCAGCTAATTTTTTTTTTTTTTTTTTTTTTTTTTTTTTTTACTACAAACAGGGTTTCGCCATGTTGACCAGGCTGGTTTCAAACTCTTAACCTCCAGTGATCCGCCTGCCTCGGTCTCCCAAAGTGCTGGGATTACAGGTGTGAGCCACCGTGTCCGGCTGCACTGGTTTCTTTCTTTCTTTCTTTTTTGTTTTTGAGACGGAGTCTCGCTCAGTCGCCCAGGCTGGAGTGCAGTGGCGCGATCTCGGCTCACTGCAAGCTCCGCCTCCCGGGTTCACGCCATTCTCCTGCCTCAGCCTCCCAAGTAGCTGGGACTACAAGCGCTCGCCGCTACGCCCGGCTAATTTTTTTGCATTTTTAGTAGACGGGGTTTCACCGTGTTAGCCAGGATAGTCTCGATCTCCTGACCTCGTGATCCACCCGTCTCGGCCTCCCAAAGTGCTGGGATTACAGGCTTGAGCCACCGCGCCCGGCGAGCACTGGTTTCTTAACAGTAAGCATAAGGACCTTTGTGGCCACCATATGCAAATAGGGATATGAAATAAGATGTAAATCATCACTCTGCACAAAGAGTATGTATGCACATGCATGTGAGCACACACAGTCCAGTTTCCAGAAGTCTGTATGTCACACAGCGTATAGATAAGGAACAACCCCAATTTACCACCCTCCTTAGTCCTGAAGGCCATTATGAAGTCACCTTCCCCAGACTCAGCAAGGTTCAATGGGCAGCTCCCCTGTGTGGGTATATTTCCTAGCAGTGTACTGACAGCCACTTCCCAGTAGGGCTAATGGAGAGAAATAGTGGCTTGGCAGCCCTACAATTGTTCGTACTTAGACTTGAAATTCATTGTGTAATATTTTTGAAGTACATTTGTCTCTGCAAGGTGCTAACCTGAACCTAACCAAAGTGCAAACTAGGCCGGGCGCGGTGGCTCAAGCCTGTAATCCCAGCACTTTGGGAGGCCGAGACGGGCGGATCACGAGGTCAGGAGATCGAGACCATCCTGGCTAACACGGTGAAACCCCGTCTCTACTAAAAAATACAAAAAACTAGCCGGGTGAGGTGGCGGCGCCTGTAATCCCAGCTACTCGGGAGGCTGAGGCAGGAGAATGGCGTAAACCCAGGAGGCGGAGCTTGCAGTGAGCTGAGATCCGGCCACTGCACTCCAGCCTGGGCGACAGAGGGAGACTCCGTCTCAAAAAAAAAAAAAAAAAAAAAAGGAAACAAAGTGCAAACTCTAGACCTAGCCCGAACATGAACCTGAACCTGAACCTGAGCCTTGGCCTTACTCCTAACTCTAAATCTAAATCGTTTCCAAACCTTAATTCTAATCCTAACTAAACTTGAACCCAACTCCAAATGTAAACATAACCTGATCCCAGATCCTAATCCTAACTCTAAAAACAATCTTAACATTAACCCAAATCCTTATTTTAACTCAGTCAGAGGTGATTACCCCTCTTCTTTTCAGGGAATATTTGGCAATGACTAGAGATATTTTGGGGTCCTACAATGCAGAGAGAGGAAATACTAGAATCTAATGTGTAGGCTGATCCAAGTGTAGTGGTGTTTACAATTAATTGATCACAACCAGTTACAGATTTCTTTGTTCCTTCTCCACTCCCACTGCTTCACTTGACCAGCCTTAAAAAAAAATAAAAAGAAGAAGAATCTAATGGGTAGAGGCCACGAATACTGCTAAACATTCTAAAATGTTGAGGATACACAGAACAGCACCCTCAAAACAGAATTATTCAGCCCTAAATGTCCATATTGTCAACTTTAGAAACACTGTCTCAACTTTAACCCTAATTCTAAAATAAACTAATCCTATCAACCTTAACTTTAAGAATAAACCTGGCCCGGCATGGTGGTTCATGCCTGTAATCCCAGCACTTTGGGAGGCCGAGGCAGGCAGATCACCTGAGGTCGGGAGTTCGCGACCAGCCTGACTAACATGGAGAAATCCCGTCTCTACTAAACATACAAAATTAGCCAGGTGTGGTGGCGCATGTCTGTAATCCCAGCTACTTGGCGGGCTGAGGTGGGAGAATTGCTTGAACCGGAAGGCAGAGGTAGCGGTGAGCCGAGATCATGCCATTGCACTCCAGCCTGGGTAACGAGAGAGAAACTCTGTCTCAAAAAAAAAAAGAATAACCCTAGGGAGGCCAGGCACAGTGGCTCATGCCTGTAATCTCAGCACTTTAGAAGGCCAAGGTGAGCGGATCACCTGTGGTCAAGGGTTTGAGACCACCCTGGGCAACATGGTGAAACCTGTCTCTACTAAAAATACAGAAATTAGCCAGGCATGGTGGCACATGCCTGTAATCCCAGCTACTCAGGAACTGAAGCATGAGAATCACTTGAAAACTGGGAGGCAGAGGTTGTAGTGAGCTGAGATCGTGCCATTGCACTCCAGCCTGGGCAACAGAGTGAGTCTCTGTCTCTAAATAAATAAACAAACCTAAGGCTAGGCACAGTGGCTCACACCTGTAATCCTAGCATTTTGGGAAGCCAAGGTGGACAGATCACTTGAGGCCAAGAGTTCGAGACCAGCCTGGGCAATATAGTGAAACCTCATCTCTATAAAAAAATACAAAAATTGGCCTGGCATGGTGATGTGCACCCATAGTCCCAGCTACTTGTGGGACTGAGGTGGGAGAATTGTTTGAGCTGGGAAGGTCAAGGCTGCAGTGAGCTGAGATCACATCATTGCACTCCAGCCTGGGTGACAGAGCAAGACCCTGTCTCAAAAATTTAAAAAATGAAAACAAAAATAAGCTTGGCATGGTGGCATGCACCTGTAGTTCTAGCTACTCAGAAGGCTGAGCAGGGAAGATTGCTTGAGCCGAGGAGGCAGAGGTTGCCGTGAGCCATGACCATGCCACTGCAGTCTAGCCTGGACAACAGAGCAAAACCTTGTCTCAATAAATGAATGAATGAATGAGTAAATAAATAAATAAACCTAATTTCTCATTCCTAACTCTAAACTAGCCCTAACCTAAACCTGAATCCCAATTTGAAATCTAAACCTAGCTGGAACCCAACCCTAACCCTAATCCTAACACAGACAATGATTATAAATGAAACCTAATCTAAACCCAACCCTAACAACACCCAGATGACCAAGTGTTGTTAAGATGAGAAGAGGGAACCCAGAACCTTGTTCTATTGCAATTTCCCTTGGTTTTTCTTCACAATGGACATGAGGTTGTTCAGATCCTTCTGGAGTGTATAGGTCTTCTATTTCCCCGACCTCCATTATGCATATATTACTGCTTGTCAGCTCCCTCTGCCCAGAAGAGAAGATATAAAAGGAGATGAAATTCAGACTTGGCTTAGCAGATAGCTGCTTACCAGTTTATCTCAGAGGACATTGATGAAGGAGGATGATTTAAAATATGTTACAATATTATTATTTTCAATTAAGAAAAAGTTCAAATCTGCCCTCCCACATGCTTTTTGATTTTTTTTTAGTGGTGAGGTCTTGCTATGTTGTCCAGCCCCGAGTGCAGTTGCTATTCACAGGTGTCATCATAGTGCACTGCAGTCTTGAACCCCTGGGTTCAAACAACCTCTTGCTGCAGCTTCCCAAGTAGCTGAGACTAAAGATGCATAGTACCATGTCCGGCCCATTTGATTTTCAATATATCTCAAAGGTCAGTGCATCAGGCAGTATTATCCTCACCTGAAAAATAGGACACTGAAGCACAGATACATTAAAGGCTTTGCCCAAGACCACACAGCAAGGAAGCAGGAGAGCCTAAACAGAAAGCTTGATTCATAGTCTATCTTCCACTCTTTTACCACGCTTACGATCCCAATTACTATTATCTCTCATATCCCCCAAGTGCAGTTATCCAAGAATTCTCAAATTTTTAAAAAAATTTAAAATGACATCAGGGCTGTGTCCAGGGTTTGAGAAGGGGAAGCAAAGCCAGTGACAAGAGCGGAATAAGGAGGATTAATCCATATACCCAAGTGCTCAATGGCAAACACTTTTTGAAGCTCCAGTTCTTGAATGAGTGGGAGGTGGAGAGAGATGACCAGGCAGTCAAGACCAGGTGAAAACCCTGGAGGATGGAACCAAGTGTCAGGTTGAAGTGCTGACAGCGGACGATAACAGAAACCAGTCTAGAGCCTCAGGAAGAACCTAAGCTCAGTCCTGTTTTCCCTGCATCTTTCCTTATAGAAGGTCAGTGCCCCCTTTTTTGGGCAAAAACATTTTCAGGATGTTTCTTACTTACATGGAAGCTGGAGCTTTACATTCACAACCCTGTGAGCATTACAGTGGCCAGTGACAAAGCAGGGTTTGCTCAGATGGGCATTTAAAAAGAGCAGTGGACTGGGCCGTGGTGCCTCAGCCTGTAATCACAGCACTTTGGGAGATCGAGGTGGGCAGATCACTGGAGGTTGGGAGTTCCAGACCAGCCTAGGCAACATGGAGAAACCTCATCTCTACTAAAAATACAAAAAAATTAGACAAGCATGGTGGCATGCGCCTGTAATCCCAGCTACTCAGGAGGCTGAGTCATGAGGATCGCTTGAGCCCAGGAGGTGGAGGTTGTAGTGAGTGGAGATTGTACCACTGTACTCTAGCCTGGGCAACAGTGAGACTCTGTCTCAAAACCAAACCAAACCAAACCAAAACAAAACAAAACAAAACAGTGGTGAACAGAGAGCGGGAGGGATGAGTAGAAACCCAGCACAAAAAGATGTGCATGAGGTAGGGCTGGTGGGGAAGTCATAGGGGTAGTGAATCTTGGAGCCCTATAATGTTGGGCAAACCAGACATTTAGAGATCAAATGTAGAGAAAAAAACCCTGGACTGGGGTCAGAACATGTCTATGTGAATCTCCTCTTTGATGCAGACTTTGGACAAATCACTTCCCACAATTTCTGCATCTGGAAAATAGGAGGGTTGAGCCAGAACTCAAATTCTGTCTCAACTTTGATATTCTAAAATTCTTGATGTCCCCAATCAAAACCACCCTGTGCACATCTTTTTCTAATTCTGTCCTCCCTCTGCACATCTGAACCAGCCTGGCCCTCCCCCGGGGCACTTAAGTTTTTGTTTCATTGGATTTGCATTCCGGTGGGAAAAGTCCCTGGTTTCTCCAATTAGACATGAACTTCGAAAAGATTATGGCAGTCTGGAACTCGTAGCTCTTGGAGCCTCCACTTAGTGTTTTGCCGGCCAACAAGGCTCCAAGAGGTCCTCAGGCAGGTATGTCTGACCTGTCACATGACCTTCCCTGTGTTCTGGAAGCTGCCCCTTCCCTACCCTTCTCTGCCCTGTCCCCAGGCCCCGGGGATGCTGGGCCAGGAGCTGGGATGCTGGGAGTTCTCCACAACAGCACACTCATCCCACTGGAATTGGAGGCCCATCCCTCCGAGGAGCTGATGTTTCTTGATGAGGAGTCTAGCTGTGCCGAAGATGAAAAGCTGTCTTCGCGGTGGAATGAATTCCCTCAGACCCAAAGCAGCTGCTCCTCGAAGTCTCTGAAAACAAAAATCCTCATGAATAAATATTAGGGAAGAAATGAGGTTGCCCGAGAACAAAAGCAGATTTGAGGAAGTTCTCTAGGAGACGTTGGGATCTTTCATCTCATGAAATAAGTAACCTGTGTATCACCCAGACTCTGCTTGCCAATGCCCCTCCTGTTCCACTGATCCGCAGCCACATCCTGCTCCTCCCTCACATGGAAACAGGCAGCACCTAGGCCATCATCTGCTCAGACTTTTCTTCAGAGGAAAAGAGAAACCACAAACAGCTGCTGCATGGGCCCTCCTGCCAGATTCCGGATTCCAGCTCAGACCACGGATCTCGATGACTTCATTGGTATCTGAGCTGGAACTCTCTTCTCCAGGGACAGAGAGGCTGCCAGCATCCCTGCAGAGCCCCTGAAAAAAGAGGAGGCTGCATGGTGGGTTCACACCTCGGCCAGTACAAAAAGGGCATGCTTGGAGAGATGCACCAAGATCTCCACCTGAGGCCTGAGTCCTGGCCCAGGGCTTGCTTCACTAGTTGGCAGCTTGGGGTGAGTCCCTCTCCCCACCTCCACCCTGCCCCTTCAAAACACCCATTGCTCATTGAATCAAAAGACATTCCTAAGTGAGAGTCTTATTCCCTTTCATCTGGATCCAAATGGAAATGCAAATACCATGGGAGAGAATGTGCCTCTGTGGGAATGAATTTATCAGACCCTGTCCACAGCAGTTTTGCTGAAAGAGAAATTTAGTTTTTCTGAGAGAGCCTGGTGAGGGAATGGAGTTAAGGGGCCAAATGGTTCAAAACTCCTACAAGGTTAGCTCTGGAGGGGAAGCTTCAGTGATCATGAGCCAGACCCCTCCTGTTGCAGATGAGGAAACCAAAGCCCAGAGAGGAGCATCTTTCACAGCATCATACAGCAAGTTAGTATGGCTTAGGATGCTAGAACTCAAGTGTCCTGACTCTTAGCCAGGTGCCAGTTGCAGAAAATGAAAGTCCAAGGCCTGAAAGATAAACTTGGCCTCCTTCAAAATTTGATGGGGGCTCACACTGTCTGCCTTCAGAATATTTGTTTCCATCCTGAGTGAATCTCAGTTCTTGGCTGTGAGCAGTTGCAGAGGTCACTTGAGTGGACAAAAAAGGAATGTGAGTGAGAAGGGAGATGGGGTGAAGATCTTCCTGAACAAAGACTTAGCGAGGACAAGTCTGAATCTCCAACTCCATCAGACTCAGTGAACGGTGTTAAATCTTGACTTGGGGGCTATTGGCTTTTGCCTCTCTTTGTAGCCACAGTTGCCCAAAGAGAACTAGTAATGCTGTTATCTTCGGATGCAAAGGATAACACATTAGTAAATTATTCCTTGCTTATACTTCTAACATCACATTCCCCTTATCTTATAGTTGTTTTGTGATGAAAGAAACTAATGGGATCTTAGAATCAGACCTGGGTAACATGGCTTAAACTTAAAAAAAAAAAAAAAATGGTGGTAAAATATGCACAACATAAAATTCACCTTCTTTATGATTTTTAAGTGTACAGTTCAGCAGTGTTAAGCATATTTACATTATACTGCAACCAGTCTCCATACCTTTTTTCATCTTGAACAACTGAAGCTGTACCCATTAAACAATGGTTCCTCATTATCCGTTCCCTTTCAGTCCCTGACAACCACCATTTTACTTTCCATCACCGTGAATTTGACTACTCATGAGTGGAATCGCACAGTATTTGTCCTTTTGTGAATCACTTATTTCACTTAGCATAATGTCCTCAAGATTCATTCATGTTGTAGCATATATCAAAATTTCTTTCCTTTTCAAGGCTGAATAATATTCCATTGTATGGATATACCACATTTTGTTATCTATTTATCCACAGATGGACACTTCGGTTGCTTCCACTTTTTGGTCATTGTGAATAATGCTGCTACGAACATGTATGTACAGATGTCTTTCTGAGACCCTGACTTCCTCAATTCTTTTGGATATATATTCAGAAGTAGAATTGATGGATCCTATGGTAGTTCTATTATCAATTTTTGGAAGAATAACCATAATGTTGGCTGAAACTTACTGGGCTTTTATTTTCCTCATCTATAAAATAGACTTGAGGTTATTGTGAGTATTAAAGAAATCATGGCCGGGCGCGGTGGCTCAAGCCTGTAATCCCAGCACTTTGGGAGGCCGAGACGGGCGGATCACGAGGTCAGGAGATCGAGACCATCCTGGCGAACACGGTGAAACCCCGTCTCTACTAAAAAAATACAAAAAAACTAGCCGGGCGAGGTGGCGTGGCGCCTGTAATCCCAGCTACTCGGGAGGCTGAGGCAGGAGAATGGCGTAAACCCGGGAGGCGGAGCTGGCAGTGAGCTGAGATCCGGCCACTGCACTCCAGCCTGGGCGACAGAGCGAGACTCCGTCTCAAAAAAAAAAAAAAAAATCATGTGCATAAAGCTCTTGGCTCAATGCCTGGTACATGGTTGAAATTTGAGAACTGGTTGTTTCCTATGAACTCTTGAAGAGGGAGACTGTTTCATTTTGGTATCTAAGCATTTAGCATGGTGCCAGACATACAGGAGGAGTTCAATATATGACTGTTAGTGAATGAATGAATAATGAACAAACTTATCCTTGTAACTTTGAAGTATGGCCGGGCACAGTGGCTCACACCTGTAATCCCAGTACTTTGGGAGGCCAAGGCAGGTGGATCACCTAAGGTCAGGAGTTGAGGCCTGGCCAACATGGTGAAACCTGTCTCTACTAAAATACAAAATTAGCCAGGCGTGGTGGCAGGTGCCTGTAATCCCAGCTACTCGGAAAGCTGAGGCAGGAGAATCACTTGAACCTGGGAGGCGGAGGTTGCAGTGAGCCGAGATCGTGCCATTACACTCCAGTCTGGGAGACAAGAGCGAGAATCCATCTTAAAGAAAACAAAACAAAACAAAACAAAACTATGAAGTTCATAGAATAATTCCTGCACATTGTGGGTGTTTAATAAAGTTAAACACCCACATTGTGGGTGTCCCTAAAGTTCCTGAAGGACAATTCAGAATCAAGTATTGACCTACTCCCAACTTTCCAGGGATCCTCCTTTTCCATCATTCATGGCAAATTCCACTGTGCAAGGGATACAAAGAAGGAAGATCTCCGTATGAGAGTAACCGAGCACTTCAGTCTGCACTGGGCTTGCTAAGCTTTCTCTCTTTCTGCCGTGTTCAGAGAACACTTGCTGTGAGCTCCAAAGCATGTTGAAGAGCAGGGCTGTCCATGTTAAATCCTGTTAGTCCATGCAACTGAGAGAATTCCAATCACCTGACCCAGGTCTCACCGCAGTTACCCGTCACAAGTCTCAGCAGAACCTCCAGTGTTGGGTTGCCTTCTTGACTCCAGGAGGCATACCTGTTCTTACAATGAAGCTCGGGTCTTTTTTCTTTTCCTTTCCCACAAGTTTGGCTTCTACTTTTCTAAGCGCCATTCATAATACACCCTGTGTTGTAAGTACTCAGCTCTCTAGCATCTCTTTATACTACTTTTATTCTTTTGGAATATCCTTCCTTCCCACCAACAAGTATATTGGCCAAAACTTGCCCACTGTGGTAAATGGGAACAGGACTGAGGGGAAGGAAAACTCTCTCCCAGGTGCATGGAGTGGGAACTCATTTAGGGCATCCTTAGTGCCATACCTAGAACCTGGAATACAGTAGGAGCTCAATTAATACATGTTAAATGGATAAATATTGGTTAAGTGCATCATGTTTCCATACAATTCTCTTTAGACTGTGAACTGCCCAAGCACAAAGTTAAGAACTGTGTCTCTCTTATCAGACAAGATGCCTCCTAACCCAGATTATACAGGAGCATTGTGAGGGCATGCCCATGCCACCTCCACATTCTGTGAGCTCTCAAAACTCCATCAAGGACCTTGCTTAATGATGACTTAGACCAGGGTTTCTCAACCTCAGCATTATTGACATTCTGGGCCAGATCATTCTCTGATGTGGGGAGCTGACTTGTGCATTGTAAGATGTTCAGGGACATCCCTGGTCTCTACCCACTAGATGCCCAGAGCAACCCCTCCCAGTTGTGACAACCAAAATGCCTCCAGATAACAACAGATGTCCCCTGTGTTTGGGGGGAATGAAGAGGCACAAAATCACTCCCAGTTGAGAACTACTGACTTAGACTGAAGCAAAACAAGAAGGGATTTCTCTACTTTTATTGCCTGTGGGAATGGAAAGTATTTTCTGGCAGAGAAGTTGAATATTTATTAGATTAAGAATTGGGCTGGGCGTGGTGGCTCACACCTGTAATCCCAGCAGTTTGGGAGGCCAAGGTGGGTGGATCACTTGAGGTCAGGAGTTTGAGACCAATCTGGGCAATATGATGAAACTCCGTCTCTACTAAAATACAAAAAAATTAGCCAGGCATGGTGGCGTGCACCTGTAATCCCAGCTACTCGGGAGGTTGAGGCAGAAGAATCACTTGAACCAGGAGGCAGAGGCTGCAGTGAGCCAAGATCGTGCCACTGCACTGCAGCCCGGGTGACAGAGCGAGACTCCATCTCAAA
>NW_016815820.1:2898576-2904024 GCF_001698545.2 Rhinopithecus bieti | reverse complement strand
AAAAAAAAAAAAAAAATCATGTGCATAAAGCTCTTGGCTCAATGCCTGGTACATGGTTGAAATTTGAGAACTGGTTGTTTCCTATGAACTCTTGAAGAGGGAGACTGTTTCATTTTGGTATCTAAGCATTTAGCATGGTGCCAGACATACAGGAGGAGTTCAATATATGACTGTTAGTGAATGAATGAATAATGAACAAACTTATCCTTGTAACTTTGAAGTATGGCCGGGCACAGTGGCTCACACCTGTAATCCCAGTACTTTGGGAGGCCAAGGCAGGTGGATCACCTAAGGTCAGGAGTTGAGGCCTGGCCAACATGGTGAAACCTGTCTCTACTAAAAATACAAAAATTAGCCAGGCGTGGTGGCAGGTGCCTGTAATCCCAGCTACTCGGAAAGCTGAGGCAGGAGAATCACTTGAACCTGGGAGGCGGAGGTTGCAGTGAGCCGAGATCGTGCCATTACACTCCAGTCTGGGAGACAAGAGCGAGAATCCATCTTAAAGAAAAACAAAAACAAAACAAAACAAAAACTATGAAGTTCATAGAATAATTCCTGCACATTGTGGGTGTTTAATAAAGTTAAACACCCACATTGTGGGTGTCCCTAAAGTTCCTGAAGGACAATTCAGAATCAAGTATTGACCTACTCCCAACTTTCCAGGGATCCTCCTTTTCCATCATTCATGGCAAATTCCACTGTGCAAGGGATACAAAGAAGGAAGATCTCCGTATGAGAGTAACCGAGCACTTCAGTCTGCACTGGGCTTGCTAAGCTTTCTCTCTTTCTGCCGTGTTCAGAGAACACTTGCTGTGAGCTCCAAAGCATGTTGAAGAGCAGGGCTGTCCATGTTAAATCCTGTTAGTCCATGCAACTGAGAGAATTCCAATCACCTGACCCAGGTCTCACCGCAGTTACCCGTCACAAGTCTCAGCAGAACCTCCAGTGTTGGGTTGCCTTCTTGACTCCAGGAGGCATACCTGTTCTTACAATGAAGCTCGGGTCTTTTTTCTTTTTCCTTTCCCACAAGTTTGGCTTCTACTTTTCTAAGCGCCATTCATAATACACCCTGTGTTGTAAGTACTCAGCTCTCTAGCATCTCTTTATACTACTTTTATTCTTTTGGAATATCCTTCCTTCCCACCAACAAGTATATTGGCCAAAACTTGCCCACTGTGGTAAATGGGAACAGGACTGAGGGGAAGGAAAACTCTCTCCCAGGTGCATGGAGTGGGAACTCATTTAGGGCATCCTTAGTGCCATACCTAGAACCTGGAATACAGTAGGAGCTCAATTAATACATGTTAAATGGATAAATATTGGTTAAGTGCATCATGTTTCCATACAATTCTCTTTAGACTGTGAACTGCCCAAGCACAAAGTTAAGAACTGTGTCTCTCTTATCAGACAAGATGCCTCCTAACCCAGATTATACAGGAGCATTGTGAGGGCATGCCCATGCCACCTCCACATTCTGTGAGCTCTCAAAACTCCATCAAGGACCTTGCTTAATGATGACTTAGACCAGGGTTTCTCAACCTCAGCATTATTGACATTCTGGGCCAGATCATTCTCTGATGTGGGGAGCTGACTTGTGCATTGTAAGATGTTCAGGGACATCCCTGGTCTCTACCCACTAGATGCCCAGAGCAACCCCCTCCCAGTTGTGACAACCAAAAATGCCTCCAGATAACAACAGATGTCCCCTGTGTTTGGGGGGAATGAAGAGGCACAAAATCACTCCCAGTTGAGAACTACTGACTTAGACTGAAGCAAAACAAGAAGGGATTTCTCTACTTTTTATTGCCTGTGGGAATGGAAAGTATTTTTCTGGCAGAGAAGTTGAATATTTATTAGATTAAGAATTGGGCTGGGCGTGGTGGCTCACACCTGTAATCCCAGCAGTTTGGGAGGCCAAGGTGGGTGGATCACTTGAGGTCAGGAGTTTGAGACCAATCTGGGCAATATGATGAAACTCCGTCTCTACTAAAAATACAAAAAAATTAGCCAGGCATGGTGGCGTGCACCTGTAATCCCAGCTACTCGGGAGGTTGAGGCAGAAGAATCACTTGAACCAGGAGGCAGAGGCTGCAGTGAGCCAAGATCGTGCCACTGCACTGCAGCCCGGGTGACAGAGCGAGACTCCATCTCAAAAAAAAAAAAAAAAAAAAAAAAAGAATTGATGAAAAATGTACTTCCAACTCCCAGGGGTTCTCAAAATTGAACCCGGGAGGACTCCAGGTGAGAAAATCCTTGCCAGGGACAAAATGCCCTTGTCTAACCGCTGGAGTGCACAACAGAGTGACAGAAGAGGGAAGTGCTGGGAGTAAGGGAATGCCCCATCAGAAGTTACTGGAAACAGCAATTACTTTCCATTCCTTGGGACATGCTAGGGCTCTGAACCTGGGTTCAAATACATAAAGGCCACTATGGTTGGAGCCTACCTGCCTACTGAAATTGGAGTTTCAGAGACTGAGTGACCTTTCTGATATTGCACAGCACATCAGAGACAAAACCAGCACTTGAACTCCCTTTGAGATAGACATTAGAAAGACAAGGGGATGTGGTGCACCCCCAGCTATCCAGCGCCTTTCCTTTTTTCTCTGCCAATCCAGTGACCCCTCTGATTGTAGGATCATAGACCAGAGAGACAGGCGAAATATCTGTGGTTGATCTTTACTTGGGGGTGGGGGTGGGTAGGGGACAGAGCTGCTCACAACAGCAGGCCATTTCCCAAGATGCTCAGTGTTGCTGGCTTCTGCTCTCACTGTCTCACTTTCTGGTTGCTGCGTGGAGATAAGCTATCAACTTCTGCACAGGATCAACTGAGGAAGTCAGGAGGGTGGGGAGGCCCTGTCGGCTGGCAGGAAAGGGCTGGCAGCAAAAAAAAAAAAAAAAAAAAAAGCATCCGGGGACAAAACTGCTGACTGGACTGCTAAGAAACAGGAGGGAAGAAAAAGGAGAATCAGTGTGCAAGGTGAGAACATTGGAAAGGCAGAAAGACCCACAAAACCTAAAGAGACTCAGCAAAGCAGAAATCAGGGGAGTTTTCCCCTTTCTATTAAAAACGTATTTTCTCAGCCGTGTGCAGTGGCTCACACCTGTAATCCCAGCACTTTGGGAGGCTAAGGCGGGCGGATCACCTGGGGTCAGGAGTTTGAGGCCAGCCTGGCCAACATGGTGAAACCCCTTTTCTACTAAAAATACCAAAAATTAGCTGGGCATAGTGGTGGGCTCCTATAATCCCAGCTACTCAGGAATCTGAGACAAGAGAATCGCTTGAACCCGGGAGGTGGAGGTTGCAGTGAGTTGAGATCATGCCACTGCACTCCAGCTTGGGCAACAAGAGCGAAACTCTGTCTCAAACAAACAAACAAAAAAAAAAGTATTTTCTCATCTACCTGTAGGCATGTCATTTTAAAATATGCTTTTCTTCTGCCTTGGCCTTCAAAGAGTGAATGCAAACCAAATATTCTTAAAATGCATTTGTGATCCAATAAACAAAGGATCAAGTCTTCAAGAGTGATTTACTATGTGACTTCTGGAAAGTCACTCAACTGTACTGAGGCTTCATGCCTCTCTTTTATTTAAAAGAAAAAAAATGCAGAGATTACCCCAGCCGGCTATAAGGAGAGCCCTCATTGTCTAACTCACTAGAAGTGCTAAAGAGCTGTTCTTTCATCTGGAACTACCTAGGGAGAGATTTTCTTACCATGAGCTTTTACATCCTCATTCATTTGAATTGGTGCTCTGGGAGCCAGGCAGGGAACAGGTATTTTTATCTTACTTTAGTGGATAAGCAGTAGTGTAACTAGTGAAAAAAAAAAAGCAAAACAAAACAAAAAAACCTCTCTTTTGTTACACTCTGATGTATACTGTAGAAAAGGCCCTGCCTTTCTCCTTGGGATAGAATTCAGAGACTAGGCTGAGAAGACTAGATTTGGGTGGGCAAATCCTGCTCTTTGGAGAGGGAAGGGACCCATAGACTAGCAGGGAGGCTGCTGGTGTCATGGAAAAGCTCAAACCCAGAGCCTCTCGCCTGAACCCAGCTACCCAAGTCCCTCGCAGTTATGTGGGTTCACAGCCTCGGTTGCTCTGGCTTGGTTTCAATGCTGGAACAGAAGCAGGACTACATTCCATAACTCTCTGATAGAGCAAGTCAGGGGTGAGTGCGGAAGTAAAATCAGGATTAAGAATTCCCAGCCTGGGCTCTTAATGAGCAGGGAGAGTTATTTCCTCTTCTGTCCTTTCTTATGTGCTCACTTCCAGTTTCTCTTTCCACAAGGTCTCTTCTTCATTCCTATTCAACTTGTAGGTGGCAGTCCCTTTTTTATTTATACTCTTCCAAACCACATCCTCCAGGAGGCTACTCAGATTACACCTGCCATTGAGGATTCCTTCTTTACTTTGTTATTAGATCTCTAAATTTGTCTGTAAGAACAAGACCCTGCACACCCAAAAAGACAGCAATAAATTAGGGGTGAGTTATATGCCTAGTGTAATTTATATGCTAGCATGTAAGTTAATACCATGTGGATGAAATCTAGATCTGCCCCTGTTGATGCAACCCCTTGGACTCTGAAATTCTCATTTTTAGGAAACTGGTTTCTGCAGAGTTGCAGGGACAATGATTCCATCAGGCACAAGGCTGAGTCCCATGGTTGTTAGAATAACTGGATGCTGTGTCAAATCCAGCCCTCGCCCTAAGCCCTAAGCTCTACCTCCTCAAGGACAAAGACTAAGTTAGAGAGGGAGCCCCAGTGGATGATGGCTTCATTCAGAACCACTCTGGGGTATCGAAGTCAGATTGCTTCTGAAGCATCTGCCTCTGCTTTTGTCACAGGATAAACCCCAATTTTGGAACCCCAAATTTGGGAAATTGGGGTTCACGTGGGTTCTTAACTTCATGCAGGAAGGACTTCAAGAGTGAGCCAATACAGTGAAGTGAAAGAAAGTTCATTAAGAAAGTAAAAGAAGGCCGAGCGCGGTGGCTCAAGCCTGTAATCCCAGCACTTTGGGAGGCCGAGACGGGCGGATCACGAGGTCAGGAGATCGAGACCATCCTGGCGAACACGGTGAAACCCCGTCTCTACTAAAAACTACAAAAAACTAGCCGGGCTAGGTGGTGGCGCCTGTAGTCCCAGCTACCCGGGAGGCTGAGGCAGGAGAATGGCGTGAACCCGGGAGGCGGAGCTTGCAGTGAGCTGAGATCCGGCCACTGCACTCCAGCCTGGGTGACAGTGCGAGACTCCGTCTCAAAAAAAAAAAAAAAGAAAGTAAAAGAATAGGCCAGGTGTGGTGGCTCATACCTGTAACCCCAGCACTTTGGGAGGCCGAGGCAGGCGGATGGATCACTTGAAGTCAGGAGTTCTAGACCAGCCTGGCCAGCATAGTGAAATCCCATCTCTACTAGAAGTACAAAATTAGCTGGGTGCGGTGGTGGGTGTC
>NW_016815820.1:2879480-2898465 GCF_001698545.2 Rhinopithecus bieti | reverse complement strand
AAAAAAAAAAAAAAAAGAAAGTAAAAGAATAGGCCAGGTGTGGTGGCTCATACCTGTAACCCCAGCACTTTGGGAGGCCGAGGCAGGCGGATGGATCACTTGAAGTCAGGAGTTCTAGACCAGCCTGGCCAGCATAGTGAAATCCCATCTCTACTAGAAGTACAAAAATTAGCTGGGTGTGGTGGTGGGTGTCTGTAATCACAGCTACTCGGGAGGCTGAGGCAGAATTGCTTGAACTCAGGAGGCAGAGGTTGCAGTGAGCCCAGATCACGCCACTGCACTCCAGCCTGGGCGACACAGCAAGACTCTGTCTCAAAAAAAAAAAGTGAAGGAATAAAAGGGTGGCTACTCCATAGGCAGAGCAGCTCCAAGTGCTGCTGGTTGGCTATTTTTATGGTTATTTATTGGTCGTATGAATTTTCCAGGAAAGAGGTGGGGAAATTCCCGGAAGTGAGCGTTCCTTCCTCTTTCAGACAATATAGAGTAATTTCTGGACGTTGTCATAGTGTTTGTAAACTGTCATGGCACTAGTAGAGTGTTTTTTAGCATGCTAATATATTATAATTAATGTATAATGAGCAGTGAGGATAATTGGAGTTCACTTTTGTCACCATTCTGGTTTTGGTAGGTTTTGGCCAGCTTTTTTACACCTCATTTTATCAGATGGGTCTTTGTGACCTGTAGCTTGCAAAACAAGTCCTGCCCAACTCCTGTCTCACTTTGAAGTCCAGGTTAGAAGAATCTCTAAAGACAGGATGCCTCCCATATGTCAAAGAGGAAAGGATGTTCCAAGTTCAGAGCCAGGAACAGAAATAGAGAAAGGAAGGACCATCAAACAGGAGGAACCTTTCCTCTCTCCTTGGGAGGACACAAAATCACCAGGGAACAAAAGGATGTCCTCCTTTCTCTACCCTAAGTGATTCTAACCACCAACCCCCATCCCCCCAGTCCCACCCCTCATCCCCACTGCTTTTCCTGATCTGGCAAAGAGAGACTTCCCTTGCCCTTGCAGTAGACCCTTGGGCCAGGCTAGACCAGCTGACCACACCCCAAGGAATCCCAGGACTGGGAAAGAGTGGGAGCATCCAGGCAAAGGGTCCTCTCCAGCCCCAGCCCCTACCGCAGCTGGAGGAATGCCGCAGGTGCAGTTTCCCAGCAGGATGGAGATAGTGCCTCTGTTCTTGACCGAAATTGTTTTCAGAACTGTACCTGCGTGGGACAGTGAGAGGGAGAGGGGAGAAGGGACGAAGGGGCGCCCGGAGAGGCGCGCGGGAATGCGGGAGCCGCGGGCGCAGAGGCCGCCGCTAGGGTGCAGCTGTGGGCCGACGCGGGAGCCAGGCCTAGGGTGGAGCCGCGCCGGAGCCGGGCCGGCAGAGCTGGGGAGGAGGTTCGGGTGTTGTGTTTCCACTGTAACTATAATTAGGCGGATTCAATGTTTATTTAGGCTGAGAGCTGTAAGATAAATGACAGCTTCGAAGATGCTTTTCAGCACTTCATAAATCACCCATCCGCCCGGGCAGTTTGCTGCTGCCATGTCTCGGTTCTCCCTCCGCGAGCTCCCTGTCCCCCCACTCACCTCGGAAGAGGGCACACCCGGGGACTACTCCGGGAGCTGTCACCACAAAGGGCAGGAGGGCAAAGGGGAAATGGTGTCTGTGCTTCCCAGAGCTCGCAGCGCCCCGGAAGGGTACGGGGCAGCCGCCAGGAAAGCTGTCAGGAGACGCTTCCTCCCGAGGTGGTCCCGGCGGCCAAGTGGGGCTCGGTTGACGGGCAGGCTTGCCCTCCTCTGGGAGAATCCGGTCTCTAATCGGCTCTAATTCAAGATCTCTTCCCTGTGCCCTGATGACACATCTGGAGATTTACAGGAGACGTTTGAGAAATATTTATAGTATGGGGACCCTTCTTTACCCTCCTGTGACTGTCTGCGCCTCTCCTGGGGGCTCAGGGTGGAAGGGCGCATGCCCTTTCCCATGGGAGAGTGCATTCTTGGAGAGGGTTGTGGACAGTAGGCCTGTCTCCCAGTGGGAGTTTGGCACTCTCATGTCATTAGAAAGGGCGAAGACCTGGATGGCAACCCACCCTGCCTAGACAGGCCTGGGTCTGATCAGTTCCCTTCGCAGGAAAAGGGAGCTGGGTGTGGGGAGTCCAGCGTTGGGCTTATCAGACTTTGACTAGAAGCATCTAAACAGACCCAATGCAGAGGTGATTAGCCCTACAGGGACCTGAATATGGTCCCCGGACCAGCGCCTTCCCTCACAGAGGTTTTGAATCAGAGTGGGCACCGCAGGGGCTCATGTCAGACATCAGGGCCAGTGCCATGGACCCTTCTCCCAGTTTACAAACTGGGAGAAGGAAATTAGTCTTGTGTAAAAGGAAACTGGATTTGGGGAAATTAGTCTTGTGTAAAAATAACAAGTTAGCCTCTTTAGTAGAGACGGGGTTTCACCATGTTAGCCAGGCTGGTCTTGAACTCCTGACCTTGTGATCCACCCGCCTTGGCCTCCCAAAGTGTTGGGATTACAGGCGTGAGCCACTCGCACCCGATTAGCTGGGCATGGTGGCACGCACCTGTAATCTCAGCTACCCGGGAGGCTGAGGCAGGTGAATCGCTCGAACCTGGGAGGCAGAGGTTGCAGTGAGCCGTGATCATGCCATTGCACTCCAGCCTGGGCCACAGGGTGAGACTCCATCTCAAAACAAAACAAAACAAAAAACAAACAAAAACAAGTTAGCCTTCAGCAGCCAATAAGCCTTATAATCTTCTTATGAGGCCCATGATGCCAGGTTAGGTCATTCATGGTTTGGGAAGGTCCAGCCAAGCCACCAAGGAGACTGATTCCTGGCTTCAGACATCAAAGTACTGCTGAAATGGGGAGGGGCACCACACCACCACCGCTCTTTTCCCCATGCAGAGACCTCCCCAAGGGCTCTGCATTACCCCCAGAGAGCAGAGCCATCTTCCCGCATCGAATGTGTGCATACTGATATGTCAGGCACCATGGCCCCTGGGTTCTATGGCTATGATCCTCACTGCCCATGCCATGCCTCTAGGCCAAAATGCACCCAGCAAAGGAGTGCATAGGCCACATTCTGGTTTCAGAGATTGGAAGATTATTTATTGACATTTGTATTTGGTAGGGCATGAAAGAAGTTGTTCTTTCTCCCACAAGGAAACCAAGCCGAGAGAACAGATGTAGTGGATCAAGTCTCCAATTCAGAGGCTCTGAGTCGTTCTGTTAGTGTTGGACAACGCTGGGAGCTGTGTCAGGGTTTCATTCATCTCTTCATTTATTCAGCACGTATGACACACCTTCTCTGTGCTAGGTGTTGAAAATACAATGATGAAAGACACAGTTTTGTTTTGTTTTGTTTTGTTTTGTTTTGGGGGTGGGGGACAGAGTCTCGCTCTGTTGCCCAGGCTGGAGTGCAGTGGGGCGATCTTGGCTCACTGCAAGCTCCGCCTCTTGGGTTCACGCCATTCTCCTGCCTCAGCCTCCCGAGTAGCTGGGACTACAGGCGGCCGCCACCACGCCCGGCTAATTTGAAAGACACAGTTTCTTCAGCTTCTACTCTCATGTAAGAGATGGGAATAAAACAAATAATTACAAACAGCTGTAGTGGAGATGTATACGAAATAGGATGGAGTCTGGTACCTACTTAGCAAGGGTGATTCCTCTGTCCGCAAGTGAGCCCAGTTCTCCATAGTGGGGCATTGCTGAAGTCTGAGTAATGGTGTTAACAACAAAGAAAGAAACAAAGAAACAAAAATTAGAGAGCCGTGGTTAAGAGTGTGGACTCTGCAGTGAGACATATTTGGGTTTGAATTCCAACCCTGCCATTTACTGATTTTGGGATCTTGGGCAAGTTGTTTAACTTCCTTGTACCTCTTCTGTAAAATGGGAATAATAACTGTTGTTGTTGTTGTTATTATTATGTTTATTTCACAGGGTGGTAGTAAAGATTAAATGAGAGAGCTGGGCATGGTGGCTCATGCCTGTAATACCAGCACTTTGTGAGGCTGAGGTGGGTGGATCACCTGAGGTCAGGAGTTCGAGACCAGCCCAGCCAACTTGGCGAAACCCTGTCTCTACTAAAAATACAAAATTTAGCCAGGCATGGTGGCAGGCACCTGTAATGCCAGCTACTCAGGAGGCTGAGGCAGGAGAATCGCTTGAACCCGGGAGGTGGAGGTTGCAGTGAGCCGAGATGGTGCCATTGCGCTTCAGCCTGGGCAACAAGAGCGAAACTCCATCTCAAAAAAAAAAGATTAAGTGAGAGAATGTGTATAAACTCTTTCCTTTTGCACCATAAGTGTTTCATGCTGTAAATGTTAGCAATAGAAATAAATGAAGGAAGGAAAGAAGGAAAAAGAGAGAGAGAAAGAGAAAGGAATGCCTCTGTGTATAGGAACTAGGAAAAAATGCTCAAGTCCCCTGAATAAGAGAGAAATAACTCTTACACAGCCACTGCCATCTTCTCCATGGTTTCTAAGCCTTTATTGTGAATTGGAAGGCTTTGATTCTAATCCCAGCTCTTCCATTAGCTGGTAATACATCCTTGCTCAGTCTCTGGAACTCCCACTCCTCATTTGTAAAAAGAAAGGGGCAAATTCCCTTCTACAGTATTTTCACTTTTAACATTGGATGGCTCTGTTCAAGAATGCACACAAATTTTGCAGGTGTGGATATGTTTATGGCATTGATTGTGATGAAGGCTTCACAAAGATACAACTAATCAAGTTGTACACATTAAATGTGTTCAGCTTTTTGTGTGTCAATTATACCTTAATAAAGTGTTTTTTAAATGCACACAAAAATATAACAGTTAGGTATATTAATAATTTTACAAATCAACTAACAAAACGCATTGCTGCAACAGTTTCTAAGCAATGTTCTGTCACTGATAAATGCCCTATGTGGTGCTCAAAATGATGACATATCAGCTGTTCTCAGTCCTGTCAAATATCTTTGTGACACTATTAACAGCACAGCAACCATGCTGAGGCTGTAGCAATGTCAAGGTTGAAGAGGTCAAATTTCCAAACCCAGGATTATTGGGAAAAGTTTTCTCTAAGCCCAAGATACTCACAAGAAGAACTTAGATCTATTTTCTTTCCAAAACGTGGATCTCTCTGATTAATTCATCCTTGTTCCTCTCAACCTTCCGTGTTCATTCCATTTAGTCAACATATACTAAATATTTCCCACATGCCAGACCCTGGCTAGACGCTTAGGATGAAAACAAATACTAGTATGATTCCTTCCCTCAAGCTGTGTATTGTCTTTTAAAGGGAGATATATGAAGACATATCAAATAAATGCAATAAAATGCTGTTAGTTTTGTGACAGAAGTCTGCATAGGGAACACTGCGGTGCCAAGGAGGAAGTGGTCAGTTCTCTCCTATGCCTACATGGTGGTTTGCACACTATTGGTGTCCCATATGTGTTGGATGAATGAATGAACCAGAAAATAGCTTGGAGTAGAAGATCTGAGTGGGAGGAATAGTAGGACAGGAAAGAAACCTACCTGCCCCCAACAATGCTATGAGACAAACAAACCAGCTGAAGTAAAGGGAATAAGAATGGGGTTATACATCCCTGCAAACAACCCCTGGAAACTGACATATCTAATAGATACACCCTGAAGCTGGTACTCTCTTATTTTATTTTAATTTAAAAAAAAAGGTAAATAAATGAGTCAGGGTCTCACTATGCTACCCAGGTTGGTCTCAAACTCCTGGGCTCAAGTGATCCTCCTGTCTCAGCTTCCCAAAGTGCTTGGATTACAGGCATGAGCCACCACTCCCTGCCTAGTATGTCTCAGACGTAAGCCACCACTCCCAGCCTAGTACTCTCTTCCTTTCTGACCTAACTCTTAGAAAATCCCAAGGCTAGATTTCCTAGCCAAAACAAGTTGAGCAGGGTGAAGGCAAAGGGAGGGCTTTCTCCCACCCGCACCAGAAGATCTGAATCCCTGCCTACCCAGATCATTATATAGAAGGAAAAAAGTCATTTATATTATATTATATTATACCATATTATATTATATTATCACTGCCTATCCAGATCATTATATAGAAGGAAAAAAGTCCTTGTGCTGATTTCTAAAGAAGTTGGACAAGGATGAACCAAGCCTCTCCAATCTTCATATGACCAAAAGCCACATTGTGTCTTGTTGCATGTAGGCATCCCTCACTCAGTAGCTTAGGATCTGATGCACACAAAGGGAGGTAAAATTATAGACTTCTCTGTCTGATGGCTCACAGACTTCACCAGACACAAAGAGTGTTGGATGAAAGTATGTGTGTAAAGCAGCAAAACCAGCCCAACCCAGGTAGAAGAACCCTCAGATTGTGCCTACTCAGGGAGGGTAAGGATTGATAGCTTCCTCTGAGATACAGTGTATTCCTTTCATTTGTATTTTGGCTTGAGATGCTAAAATGCAAGGAGGAGTGGATAGCTGTCACATTTGCTAATGGGATCCATGTTCATAACCCAGATCTTCAGAAAACTTCTTGCAGCATAATAATTCAACTCTCCTCAGAACTTTCCTTCATTTCTGCCCTCTTGGGGAAGGGAGCAAAGAAAACTAGGCATTTCCCACTCAGCCCTGTGTCTGTTTGATGCACTGAGATCCCCTGCCTGGTTAACTTCAGATTTTTCCCATCAACAATCTCAGAGAAAGCCCCAAACATTAGCGGATGTTAACAGGCAGTCCTAGTTATTGCCACCCAACAATCTCCTTCTGCTGACCCCTGGCTCCAAACTGGGTTCAGTCAACGTGCTTGACTTTTCCCACACTCCATGCTTCCAGTCAAAGAAAATGCAGCAGAGCCTGTTTTCTAGTGTAAGCATGTAAATACCACACTCATCAACTTCAGGCTTTTGCCGCTCCTGGCTTGAGTCCTGCTCGGGATGCAGAGAGAAACAGACAATATAATTTGTTTTGAAAATCTGTCCTTTGAGTTAAAAAGATGGTGTCACTAATTCTTGTCTGGAGGACCTGTAATTTGAATGTTTCTCCAGGACTAGAGAGAGAAGTCATGAAGACCCAGAACACTTCTTTACCAGTGTGCCTTGGTAATCGGACTGAGAGCTTTTGCTAATGCTAGGTAATTGTATTTGGCTCAACAAACATTTGTTGAGTGCCTACTAAATGCCAAGCACTGTGACAGGTGCTGGCAATTATTGCTAACAGCCTGTGCCTGTGTAGTATTTGGCCAGGGTTAGAGATGCTGTTAGGTGGCTGGGGAAAAAAAAAGGACTGAAGGGAGAACTGAACTCATCACATTATAGCTTATCCTCTTTCAGAAAGCTTCTTACACTACTTCAGGTGAGAAACACAATCAGCCACACGAAGGGGTCATGTCACAGGATGACACATTTGCATCGGGTCAGCTACTTTGTCTCCACTTCTGAATCATGGCATAGTAGGCAGAGCTTGGCATCTGTAGTCAAAAGAGCTGGGCTCAGATTCCAACCTCTCCATTTAGTTGTGTGAGCATGGGCAAGTAGCCTGACCTCTGAGCCTCGGTTTCCAATGATATGAATTTGGAATAAAAATACTTGCCCTGTCCAGATCACTTGAGGTCAGGAGTTTGAGAACAGCCTGGCCAACGTGGTGAAACCCCATCTCCACTAAAAATACAAAAATTAGCCGGGCATGGTGGTGGGCGCCTGTAATCTCAGCTACTTGGGAGGCTGAGGCAAGAGAATCACTTGAACCCGGCAGGTGGAGGTTGCAGTGAGCCAAGATCATGCCATTGCATTCCAGCCTGGACAACAGAGCAAGACTCCACCTCAAAAAAAAAAAAAATAATAATAATAATAATAATAATTGCCCTGTCTACCTCATAGGTAGAAGAATCAAGTGAGATAATGTAATATGGACTAGTGCTTCCCAAACTTTAATGTACATATGAATCATCGGGAGATGTTGTTAAATTGCAGACTGTGAGTCAGTAAGTCTGGGTGGATCTGAGATTCTGCACTTCTTTTTTGTTTGTTGGTTTGTTTTGAGACAAAGTCTCATTATGTTGCCCAGGCTGGAGTGCAATGGTGCAATCACAGTTCATTGCAGCCTCAACCTCCTAGGCTCAAACAATCTTCCTGCTTCAGCCTCCAGAGTAGCTGGGACTACAGCCCTGTGCCACCACATCCAGCTAATATTTTTAAATTATTATTCATAGAGATGAGGTCTTGCTATGTTGCCCAGGCTGGTCTTGAATTCCTGGGCTCAAGTGATCCTCCCCGCTCAGCCTCCCAAAGTGCTAGGATTACAGGCATGAGCCACCAAGCCCGGAGTGCAGGCCTAACAAGCTACCGGATAACGCTGCTGAGGACAGCCTGTGGATCATGCTTTGAGCAGCAAGCTGTGGACTGTTCACTGGTCATATGGAAAAGATGATGATGCTGATGAGGCCCACCAGCTAAGTAAACGTCTAAAACTCATTCAGCCCCATGAAGTGACTAGAGCTGTGTTCAACAGCTGGTGTGGTCAACAGAAGAAATTTATGTCGTGGTATTTGCTTATTTAGGTGAAACCATTAGAGAATAAGACCAATCTATCCAAACACAGCAGCTAGGTCAAAAATTTTTCCTATCTCTTTCAGTGAAAAACATTTACCCGGCATGTAAAACACTGAGATAAAGATCAGACAGGCTTTGATCCTGCCAGATCATATCCATCCCACTGTAACTGTCTCCTGCCACATTCCCTGGGAATGTTAAAACTGTTAGAACAGATAATGTTTGAGGGTGGAAACCGCAAATCCTCCCCTGCCCTGGGCCTTCTCCAAGTGTTTGAAGATACTTTTGGGGTCACTTCAACCTGTTTCTGGGCACTGAAACATCTTCCTCTCTCTCAAATGCCTTCCGAACAGGTTTCTTCACTTCCCAAATACAAATGACCACTTACTCACACCCATAGGAATATTAATTAGTTAACATTTGTATAACTCTTATGAGCTCATGGGATTATCCCAGCAATGTGCAACCTAGAAGAAACGAGCTTAAATCTGTTTGTCCCAGTCGCCTGCAAAGAGATGATCCATTTCTCAGAGCCTGCGTGGCCAGGCCTCCAAGGGCCAAAACAAAACATAAAATTAAGGCAATTATTGAGATAAACGGGAGGGGTAAATACTATAATGAAACATCCCTGGATGGGAGGCAGGATTCTCAGATTTTGGTCTTATCTTTGCCATTGTCCCGTTGATCTGGGACGGGGCTCTCCACTTCGCTCAGTAGAATTTGCCTGCTTGTAATGTACATACTGCTCGTGTGTATGGAAAGAATGTGTGAGTCAAAGGCAATATGAAGTGAAGAGTAGTAAAAAGCAAGAAAGTAAATAAAACACTTAGTTTTTTTAAGTTAACATGCCCTAGTGGTTTTACCTGTGTTTTCAGACAGTTGTGAGTTTTCTACTTGTCATTGGTCCTGGAAACTTGGGTTCAGCTGGAGTTAAGAGGAATCAAGGTTCTCACCAGAGTTCCCTTAAGTCTCTGCTTCCTCCAGAACTTCCCTGGAGAGCAGCCAGCACTGGGATCTTAGCTTCTGCTCCAAGCCCACGGCTGATGCAAAGCGGAGTCTTTCCTGAAAGAGGGCGGGGAGGAGTAAGTGGCGACAGTTTATCTGAAACTGGCGCTGGGTTCATTAAGAGACCTGGTGCAGTTTATCTGCTTCTTGTCCACGGAGTCAGCTGCTCTGAACACTGAGTCCAGGGCCTGTCACCATCCCAGCCCTGGCGGCGTCAGGTTGGAAGGGTGTAAAACAGAGCGTCCTCTCTCTCCCCCGACCTCAATCTCCCCTTGTCTCCAACTATCTGTCCTCAAGGGGTCAGATAGGAGCTGCAATTGTAGGAAAGAAGCTAGAAGCCCTCCTGTCAATGCTTTCTGCCCTGCAGACAGTGAGGTCCTCTGAACTGATTTGACTGCTCCCAGAAAGGAGTAGTCTACAGCTCAGTGGAGGAGGTGGAGAGAAGAGACATGGACTTACCTTTATCAAAGCCACCTTGCCTTGAATGTAGGTGACATGTATTTTAAGTGATGCCATTTGTCTTTGTCCACATCACATTCTCATGATGGGAAATGGGATGAACTTCTGTATTCCAGAAGGGGAGGCCCAGGGATGGTAAGACTTTTTCTTAATATCCCACAGCAACTCAGTGAAAGCATCAAGGATACAACATACACCTCCTGAATCCTGGACCAGTCCTTCCTGGACCCTGAAGTGAGTTCTTCAGTCTGTCTTCACACCGTTCTCATTATCACAACCAGCTTTAAAAATGAAGATGTTCCAGAGCCCTCTGCAGGATAGTCAGATGGTCAGGATGTATCACACTGCACCATCCGTGCTCTCTTGCCTGGTTCTCCAGGATCATTAGCACAACGGGTGTGCCTGCCTGGGCTTAAAGGCCCAGCCTGTGAAACAGGGGAAAGATCCATTCTCTGGCCAGGCCCAGTATTCCTTCAGTTCAGGGCAGGTCTGTGACTTGTCCAAACAACTCAAGACACCTGTCTCAGGAGGGAGGAGGCACCTTCCTAGAGCATCAGTGCATTTTTCAACTATTTGGAGTAGACTCCAAAAACTGAGATGATCAACTTCCTACTCTATTGGAAGAGTACCACCACTGTATCTACTATTGGAGTTCATTTCCAAAGGGCTATTGACTTTTCCTAGGAAGGTGGGAGCAGCAAGTGGATCTTTCCAAGTAAAGGAGAAATGGTTGTTTAATGGAAATCTGCCTCTTCAAATCTCCAAAAGCTGTCAGCCCCAAACCCGCAAAGCCCATCTCCAAATTCAGCTTCTCTGAGGGTCCAATTCACACTTACCCTTTGCTATCTGCTTGATCCGTGACCCCCTAGAGTTGCTGCCTCACTCCAGGTTCAAGTACCCAGGATGCCACCAAGCAAAAGCAGGCACCAATATTTCTGAGAGATCTCACACTGGTCTGTAAGCCCCCACAGCCCTCTTTTCCCTCAGGAGAGAAACCAGCCACAGTGTGTCCTTACACTGGAGGGTAGAGTTGTGGCTGAGGGAGAGTGAACAGTTTGGCCAGGAGGTGGCTGGGCTCAAAGCCTGCACTGGCAAAGACCTAGGAAGAGTAAGGCTGTGAAGGGGGTCGCTGTGCCACTTTTTGAGTTTCTTGGCTGGAAGTATTTGGGTTTTGTTCGTTTGTTTTGTAGAAACAAGGTCTCACTATGTTGCCCAGGCTAGTCTAGAATTCCTGGGCTCAAGCAATCCTCCCACCTCGGCCTTCCAAAGTGGCTGGGATTACAGGCGTGAGCCACCATGCCCAGCGTGGCTGGACATATGGAAGACATTTATTGTTGCTAACTCAACAAGGAAATTTTAGAAGAAATTGAAGAGGCCTCCCTCAGAGGGCAATGGTTCCTTGCCTCAAGTTCATAACTGCTTGCCTCTCAAGGGGTAGAAAGAGGAGGAGTGGATGTGTCAGGATCCTGGACCTCTGCAAGTAGCAGGGTTTGATGTTGTGAGACTGCATAAGGGCTGGGACAGTTTGACACTCAATCCACTGAGCAACTCTAAATTCAAACCAGAGTCCACAGAACTCTGTACCCTCAGACTCAGCTGCCCATGGTATGTCTCTCTACTAGAGCACAGTTGTTAAGGGCTTGGGGCCCCGGAGCCAGGCTATTCCACATTTACATTTCAGCTCGTCATTTTACAAGCTGTATACTTAATCCCTCTAAGCCTCCATTTCCTCATCTGTTGAATGGATATAATAAGAGTATTTATTTCTTGGGATTAAATGAGATCAAGTTCTTAGCACAGGGCTTGGGTACATGGTAAGCACCCCATAAATTTGTTATCATTAACTTTATCTTTAGAGGCTTTTAGGGAGGGGGCTTCCTCACTCTCCACGTCCAAGTGCATCCTTCTAGAATGCTACGTCTGTCCCAGTGGGCCTTTCTCTTCGTCTATCCGTCCCCCTCCATTATAAAACAAGGTTTGTCTCTGATGCCCTCTGCCTAGCAGATACCCCGTCTCTCTTACTTCTCCAAAGGCAAGAAGGACAGTTGGATTATTTGACTACCTGTTTCCAAAATGTGTAAATAGAGAAAGAGCAAAACACCCTGCACACCAGACAGCTGGAAAGCAAGTCTCACTTGACCCCTTGATATAAAACCTCAGCAGCCCTCACCCCATCCAGCCCTGCTGCCCCTGGTAACTGGGATGGGGGCTCAAGAGAGGTATGTAAAGCCTATAAGTGGCTCTCCCCAGCTCTTTAGAAAGCTGCTTATCAGGGAATGAAACACTGGCCCAAGCTTGCCATGACAGCAGGAGCTGCCTGAGAAGAGAGGCTGAGATAAATGGAGTATCCTTCATCCCCATCAGCGTGGGCCAGACAGAAACCAGGTGTGAGGCAGTGAGCCTTCATCTTCTGTAAACAATCTTCCATCGCCCACTGCAGCAGCTTGAGCCTGAGATGAGGATTAGAAGAACAGCTTCTGCAGGCCTGGGGCCTCTCAGCTGGACAGAGAGTTAAAGGGCGCACAAGATAGCTCACTGCTGGGAAGGATGCTTGAGGAAACAGTCATTCGTCACCAGGGGGTTTGCCTGACCTGGCAGGAGAGAATCTGATATCTAAACAGTTCCCTGCGTCCCTGAAGCGTTGTGAAAGTTCTCCAGCTAAATATTTGATACCGCATCAGATAACAGCCGAAGGCTCTTCCCACTACTTTGAGAAGGCTGCTGCTACAGAGGAGAGAGGCCTAGCCAGTGCTGGGCTTGCCTGCAATCAGGCAGGACTTAAGGTGGGGACATCCTCGCTCCCACCTCAAATTTTTAGTGTCCTTTAACCTTGGCCAGGTTAGGGCCAATTAAGAGCAAAGAGGTTGCCCACCAAAAGTTGGTCCTCTATAAATCCGTGAAGAGAAATGGAACCTAAATCCTTTCAAAGGCAGTTCTCTTCTCCCCACCCCATTCCACCTGCCTCCCCCACTCCTTTGATAGAGGTTTTGCTTGCAGGGGCTGAAAAAATTACCATGACCCCTGTGTTCAGATGGTAGATGGATGCCAGGTTCCTCAACCTGAGATTACAAAACAAAGTTAAGTGCTTGAATCCCCTCAGGGAGCTGGGGACAGACAAGCCTGGCTGAATGAAAGAGCTATTCTGTTTACAAGTCCTATTTTTCCAGCAGGGGGGACGAAAATGTCTCCAATTCCGTGTTTCAAGTTTCTTGTAAGATAGGCAAATGAAAGCACATTTCAAATGGTATTGCCTCCAAGAGAAAGATGTTCCCCTCTGGTTGTAAGGAAGTGAAGCAGTGGAAATAGTTAAAAATGAGACTCTGGGTTGGGCACGGTGGCTCACACCTGTAATCCCAGCACTTTGGCAGGCCAAAGGTGGTGGATCACTTGAGGCCAACAGTTCGAGACCAACCTGGCCAACATGGCAAAACCCCGTCTCTACCCAAAATACAAAAATTAGGCAGGCATAGTGACACATGCCTATGATCTCAGCTACTTGGGAGGCTGAGACATGAGAATCACGTGACCCCAGGAGGCAGAGGTTGCAGTGAGCCAAGATCACACCACTGCACCACTGCACTCCAGGCTGGGTGATAGAGCAAGATTCTCAAAAAAAAAGGGAGTGGGGGCTGCTTTGGGACTAGACACACCTGAGTTCAAGTCTCAGCTCTACTATCTACTAATGGTGTGATTTGGGGCATGTTATATGACCCCTCTGAGCTTCAGTTTCCTTATCTGTAGAACGAGGATACTAGTACCTAAGTCAAAGGGTCGTTGTGAGGGTTAACCACTAAGACATGTAAAGAAAGCACTTATCAGAGCACCCGATACACTAAACTCTCAGTAAATGGCCATCATTGTCAGCAATGAGATCTCAACCATTAAAATAAAACTTGGTGATAGGATTTATGGAAGAAAGTTTCAAAGGGGCAGATTTCAGCACGGAAAACAGATTTATTCTTTTTTAAAAAAATTTTATTGCAGAAAAATTCAAACATATACACAAATAAAAGAAAATAATGAACTTTCATATACCCAACAACACCCAGCTTCAACAATTATCAATCAAGGCCATTTTTATATCATGCAAACTGCCCTAGACAGATCTAGTCCATTTTAATCTAGTTATTTTGGTCACAAGGGTAGGTATTTTCTTATAGGAGAGAAAACTCAGGATTTAGAGTCTAAAAATGTGTTTCACCTTTGATCAGATGTATGACCTTGGGCAGGTCATTTATTCTTTTGAATCTCAGTAAAATGAAGATCTTTCATCTGTAAAATAAAATCTATGACACTGGCTACACATACAAAAAGTGCACAGGAAGTGAGACGTCTGTGAAAGAGGCTCCAAAAGGAAGTGCTATGTAAACACCTGCCACTGTGTACAGCACCAGGTGTGTGCTCAACAAACATTTATCAAGGTTATTGTTAAGTATTAGGTCATGCCAAAAAACAAACAAACAAACAAAAAAACCCAAGTCTTCAATTTTAGGTTGTACTATTGAGCTTCTCTGGTCACATTGCAAATGTGGTCACTAAGGCAACTGGACCAGACAGAATGGATGACTCATCCTGCTCCAACCTAGTAGGCACATCCTGTTGGACCAGGAGAGTCACTTCTCATACTGCATGTCCTTGTTCAATGTCAAGGCCTGGAAAATGTCAAATAATGTCAAAAGTCTCCAGTCCTATACCTCCGTGAAGGTTCAGAGTGAGAACTGCAGAGCCGGTGGGCAAGACTTGAAAATTATATTTTGAAAAAGCAGCTGTTGTGAACACAAGCCAAATCACCCTTTCAAAAAGAATTTGGAGATAAGTCTCAGATACAGAATTTAAAGCTGCAAGAGGAGACTATAGGGGAATGCCTGACCCAAAGGTTGGTCCAAAAACTATTTTGACTACAGGCAGAAAGATTACCATTTCTCCCTTATTTTTCTTCCCTTACAGAGAAGATAATTTTAGAATTTCATCTTTGCCCTAACCTCTGCCTCCTGGTGGCCCATGAAAACAATATTGTCCTGCTCAGCAGGGCAAAACCTCCTATTTCCAGCTGTCCTTTACCCATCCTGTAGCACCACACTGAGGTCCCCGCTATAGATGGATTTCTCAGCCAGTGATTTTCTCACCACTGAGCCCCAGCTGTTTTGCATCCATGGAGCACGTCAGGGTGAGAGCAGAAATGAAAGGACCAAGGCAGTGTCAGCGCACTAAGGTCCAGGTCACTGGTGATCCCAGTTTTTAATGAACATGGAGTCCAGGGACCTGAAAGGAAGGTCAGAGTTCACAGAAGAGCAAGCACAATATGCGTCTGGATTATTAAATCCTCACTGTGCAGACATCACTGTTCCTCAATACCCATTCCTCTCAGGGGCTTAGTGTTGCCCTCAGCAGTCAGGGCTCCTGATCTTCTGGAAGCCTTTGACTTCACGCTGTCAGAGGAGTATGAAGGACAGTTGACAACTGGGTTGTGTCCTAAGAATTTGATTCCCACTCTGACTCTCCAGGTTTCTGACTTCTCCTTTTCCCCAGAAAGAATCCACAGCCACATTTCCAAAGTGGCTCCAGGAGAAAGATGTGGCCTGCAGAAGGGAAATCTTGCTCAGAGGTCTGTTCTGGCCTCTCCTTAATTCAGCTGTTCCCCATATTTTCATTTGGTCACACATTTGAATTTCAGAGATCTTGATTTCCTGGTTCCATCACTGGGAAGAATATGTTTGCTGGTGGGAAGCAGTCTTTCTTTCTTCCACTTCAGAGTTGTTTTCTTTATCGGCTTCTAGAAGCAAGATACCATCCACTTCTCTCCCTCTTTTTTTTTTTTTTTTTTTTTTTTTTGAAACAGGGCCTCACTCTGTCACCCAGGCTTGAGTGCAGTGGCATGATTTGGCTCATTGCAGACTCAACCTCCTGGGCTCAAGTGATCCTCCCACCTCAGCCTCTTGAGTAGCTGGGACTACAGTTGCACACCACCATACCCAGCTAATTTTGTATTTTTTTTAGAGATGAGGTTTCACCATGTTATTCATTTGATCTCGAACTCCTGAGCTCAAGCGATCCACCCACCTCAGCCTCCCAAAGTGCTGGGATTACTGGTGTGAACCACGGCACCTGGCCTGCTCTGTTTTTCTATAAAACAATTTCATTTTTCTCAAAAGGAGAACAGGTCAGACTCTCCTACAGATAATGCAGAACCGCATAGGAGTATTGGTTGGAGCAACATTAGTCTATGACCAAACAAAAATGTTATGTGTATGAAACTTGGAATTGGTACCAACTTTGTAACAATCTTAGAAATAACATTTTACTGTGTACAGCTTATTATAACAGTATTCAAAGCNTTTTTTTTTTTTTTGAAACAGGGCCTCACTCTGTCACCCAGGCTTGAGTGCAGTGGCATGATTTGGCTCATTGCAGACTCAACCTCCTGGGCTCAAGTGATCCTCCCACCTCAGCCTCTTGAGTAGCTGGGACTACAGTTGCACACCACCATACCCAGCTAATTTTTGTATTTTTTTTAGAGATGGGGGTCTTGCCATATTGCCCGGGCTGGTCTCAAACTCCTGGATTCAAGCAACCTACCTGCCTCAGTCTCCCGAAAAGCTGGGACTATAGGCATGAGCCACCATGCCTGGCACTATCCACTTCTCTACAAAAAGGTGATGCCCATTTTTGGTGGTAGCTGTGGTTAAGCCAGGCATGTAGATGTTCACATGACAGGGTATAGGGAAAACCCAAAAGGAATTCTAGAGTCATTGAGAGATCTCAAGGCATCTGGTCCAAGCTCCCACGCAAGACTCTCCCCTACTGTATCACTGATGGATGGCCATACACTGATGCTTTAACAGCTCAAGTGGTAGGGACCTCATTTGGAAGCCCAACTCAATTTTGGACAGTTTTTATTTAAGAAAACAAAACAAAACAAAAACAAACAAACAAACTTTTTTCTATTCATTTTCTAATTTCACTCAAAGAAGCAAAACGGGATGAATGGAAGCCCTTTCAAGAACCTCATGTGACATCCCTTCAAATCTATGAAAATATTTATGATGTCTGCACTGAGTCTTTTCTCCTCTAAAGTAAGCGTTTCAGGTTACTTCAACAACACGGGGAAATAACAGGGAAATAACAATTAACTGGGAGTGAAAAGACCTGGATTCCAGTTCTTTTTATTTTTCTTTTTTTTTTTGAGATGGTATTTCGCTCTTGTTGCCCAGGTTGGAGTGCAATGGCGCGATCTCAGCTCACTACAACCTCTGCCTCCTGGGTTCAAGCAATTCTCCTGTCTCAGCCTTCCAAGTAGCTGGGATTACAGGCTTGCGCCACTATATCCCGCTAATTTTGTATTTTTAGTAGAGATGGGGTTTATCTGTGTTGGTCAGGCTGGTCTCAAACTCCCGACCTCAGGTGATCGGCCTGCTTCAGCCTCCCAAAGTACTGGGATTACAGGTGTGAGCCACTGTGCCTGGCCTTGGATTCAAGTTCTAATTCCATCAGTTATCAGCTGGGTGACCTTGTCACCCAGTCATTTAACTTCCCTGAGGTTTACTTTCTTTCTCCATAATGAGGAGACTACGTGTATATAACTTACTTATGGTTGAAAGGATTAAATGAGATGATATTTGCCTACATTATACATATGCTTTGTAATCACCACCATTACTCTCCTCTGCTCTGGCTGACCTCCTCTGGATCTCTCTAGTTCATAGCGTTCAGCTAAAATAGCATTTGTTAGTTCAATAGGCATCTATGAGCCAAACACTGTACTAGGCACTGGGGAAAACAAGGACTAACAAGATGATCTCTGTCTTCAAGGTAATCAGGGGATTATAAATGCACTGGTATAAAAGCCATAGTACAGGTGTGCATGTAGAGTACTATTAGAATACAGGGGAAGGGCTCCTAACTCAGGGCAGAAGGAAGCAACACCTGGAATGGGTCTTAGAGAATGCATAGAAGTTATCTAAACCAGGGGAATCTAAGAGGGCATTCTAGGCAGGGATGAAAACATGCAAAGCCATGAAGTTTAGCTGGGATAAATATAAGCTATTTTGAATTCAAAAAGTCATTGTTGGCCGGGCGCGGTGGCTCACACCTATAATCCTAGCACTTTGGGAGGCCAAGGCGGGCAGATCACGAGGTCAAGAGATCAAGACCATCCTGGCCAAGATGGTGAAATCCCGTATCTACTAAAAATACAAAAATTAGCTGGGCATGGTGGCAGGCACCTGTAGTCCCAGCTACTCGAGAGGCTGAGGCAGGAGAATCACTTGAACTCATGAGGCAGAGGTTGCAGTGAGCTGAGATCACCCCACTGCGCTCCAGCCTGGTGACAGAGTGAGACTCCATCTCAAAAAAAAAAAAAAAGTCATTGCTCCATCAAAGGACACAATCAACAGAGTAAAAAGGCAATCCACAGAATGGAAGAAAATATTTGCAAATTACATATCTGATAAGGGGTTAATGTCCAGAATATATAAAGAATTCCTACAATTCAACAACAACAAAAGCCCCAAACATTTCAATTAAAAATGAGTAAAGGACTTGAATAGACATTTCTCCAAAGAAGATATACAAATGACCAATAAGCACATGAAAAGATTGTCAACATCACTAATCATTACGGAGATCCAAATCAAAACCACAATATCACCTCATACCAATTAGGGTGGCTACCATTAAAAAAAAAAAAAGGTGGGGGGGGGGGCAGGTATGGTGGCTGAGGCCTGTAATCCCAGCACTTTGGGAGGCCAAGGTGGGTGGGTTGCCTGAGGTCAGGAGTTCAAGACCAGCCTGGCCAACACGGTGAAACCCCGTCTCTACTAAAATACAAAAAATTAGTTGGGCATGGTGGCAGGCATCTGTAGTCCCAGCTACTCGGGAGGCTGAGGTAGGAGAATTGCTTGAACCAGTGAGGCGGAGGTTGCAGTGAGCGAGATCACGCCATTGCACTCTAGCCTAAGCAACAAGAGCAAAACTCTGTATAAAAGAAAAAAAAA
>NW_016815820.1:2835759-2878226 GCF_001698545.2 Rhinopithecus bieti | reverse complement strand
CATAAAAAAAAAAAAAAGGTGGGGGGGGGGGCAGGTATGGTGGCTGAGGCCTGTAATCCCAGCACTTTGGGAGGCCAAGGTGGGTGGGTTGCCTGAGGTCAGGAGTTCAAGACCAGCCTGGCCAACACGGTGAAACCCCGTCTCTACTAAAAATACAAAAAATTAGTTGGGCATGGTGGCAGGCATCTGTAGTCCCAGCTACTCGGGAGGCTGAGGTAGGAGAATTGCTTGAACCAGTGAGGCGGAGGTTGCAGTGAGCGAGATCACGCCATTGCACTCTAGCCTAAGCAACAAGAGCAAAACTCTGTATAAAAGAAAAAAAAAAAAAAAAAAAAAAACAAGGCTAGGTGCAGTGGCTCATGCCTGTAATTCCAGCACTTTGGGAGGCCAAGGTGGGTGGATCACCTGAGGTCGGGAGTTTGAGACAAGCCTGACCAATATGGTGAAACTCTGTCTTTACTAAAAATACAAAAATTAGCTGGGCATGGTGGCGTGTGCCTGTAGTCCCAGCTACTCGGGAGGCTGAGACAGGAGAATTGCTTGAACCTGGGAGGCCGAGGTTGCAGTGAGCCAAGATGATGCCACTGCACACCAGCCTGGGCAACAAGAGCGAAACTCCATCTCAAAATATAAATAAATAAATAATAATAGTAATAATAATTAATAGATGGCATAGATGTGGAGAAAGTGGAATCCTTGTGAAGTCTTAATGAGAATGTAAGATGGTATAGCCATTATGGAAAACACTATGACAGTTCCTCAAAAAACTAAAAATAGCATTACAATATAATCTAGAAATTCCACTTCTGTGTGTATACCCAAAAGAACTGAAAGCTGAGTCTCATGTTCATAGCAACAGTATTCACAATACCAAAAGATGGAAGCAATCCAGGTGTCCATCAACGGATAAATGGAAAAACAAAATGTGGTATAACCATACAATGGAATATTATTCAGCCTTAAAAAGGAAGGAAATTCTGACACATACTACAATATGGATGAATCTGGACATTATGCTAAGTAAAATAAACCAGGCACAAAAGACAAAAGCTGTATGATTCCACTTATATAAGGCACCTCGAATAGTCAAATTCACAGAGACAGAAAGTAGCATGGTGGTTTATAGGGACCAGGGGGACTGGTGAATGGGGAGTTGTTGTGTAATGGGTATAGAGCTCCAGTTTTTCAGGATGAAAAGAGCTCTAGAGATTAGTTGCACAATAATGTCAATATACTTGTCACCACTGAACTGCACATTCAACATGATTAAGATGGTAAATTTTATGTTTTGTGTGTTTAACCACAATTTTAAAAAACATTCTGAGAAAATTAGAGAAATTTGATATGGACTGGATTTTACTGCTAATTTTTTAGGTATGACAATGGCACTGTGGTTATATTGAACAATGCTCTTATTCTTAGGAGATGTGCGCTGAAACCCAAGGTTGAGGTATAACTTATTTTGAAATGCTTGGATGGAAGAATGAGTGCTTGCATAATAACATAAAGGCAAACTGGCAAAACGGCAACAATGGATTTCAGGCAGTGGCTGTATAGTGTTCACTGTACTATTGTTTCAATATTGAAATTTTATAGAATATAAATTTTATAGAATTTTATAGAATATATTAACTAATTTCAATATTGAAATTTTCTGAATATTGAGAAAATAAAACCAAACCACCATATGTGCCAAAAAAAAAAAGAGATGTTTCAATATGAGTCAACTCTAGGTGTCTGCCCCCTCCAAAAACAGTCAGCAAAACAAAACATGAAAGTAACCATGGGCTGTATTACTAGAAATATAATATTTTATTTTTTATTTTTTAATTTTTTTTTGAGACAGAGTCTCACTCTGTTGCCTCAGCTGGAGTGTAGTGGTGCAATCTCAGCTCACTGTAACTTGTGCCTCCCAGGTTTAAACGATTCTCATGCCTCAGCTTCCTGAGTAGCTGGGATTACAGGTGCATGCCACAGCACCCGGCTAATTTTTGTATTTTTAGTAGAGATGAGGTTTCATCATGTTGGCCAGGCTGGTCTCGAACTCCTGACCTCAAGTGATCCACCCGCCTCAGCCTCCCAAAGTGTGGAATTATAGGCGTGAGCCACTGAGCCCAACCGCTAGAGATATAATATTTTAGTATGAGCATGGACAGATTACTTATCCTCTGTAAGTGTCAATTCTACTGGATATAAATGGGAATTATAATAATACTTTGCTTCTTGGGGTTATGGCAAAAAGTAGATATGGTTAGCCTTGTCATTTAAATCTTGAAGGAAGATCTTTACTTTACCTGAAGAGAAAACCAAAAAAGTGAATAGATTTGCTGTATCTGTCAGCTATAATATTATACTATCTATGCGAAGTGTTGGATCTGTCTCATCTTTTCCGTCATATTCATTCATTTATCTTTTCAACAGTTCATATATACTTACAAGATATATATTTTCCTAGATACTAAGGATACAAAAATGAATAGATGTATAAACAGGTGAAAACAGCAATGTGCTATGTGCCCAGCAGTGGGCTGACCATGGCACAGGGAGAGCAAACAAGGAGAGAGTTTCACTCTGTCTAGGTATAGCGGGGAAGGCTTCTGCAAGAAAGTGACATTTGAACTGCATCTGGGATGATAAAGATTTTCCAGACAGAGAATGAGTAGAAGATCATTCAGACAAATGAAAGGACTTATTAAAAATCAAGACAGAAAGAGTGCCACTTTTGTTTTTGTTGTTTTGTTTTTGAGACAGAATCTCGCTCTGTCACCCAGGCTGGAGTGCAGTGGCGCAATCTCGGCCCACTGTAAGTTCTACCTCCCAGGTTCAAGTGATTCTCCTGCCTTAGCCTTCCGAGTAACTTGGATTACAGGCGCATGCCACCACACCCAGCTAATTTTTCTATTTTTAGTAGAGACAGGGTTTTACCATGTTGACCAGGCTGGTCTTGAACTCCTGACCTCAGGGGATCTGCCTGCCTCTGCCTCCCAAAGTGCTGGGATTACAGGTGTGAGCCACTGTGTCTGGCCAAGAGTTCCGTGTTTTAGAGGGACAAGTAACCAGGTAAGACTGAATCTCAAGGAAATATGAAAAGCCAGAAACATTAGGAACATGTGTCACAGTTCTTAAAGGAGAGAATTACTTAAGCACCAACCTTCTATTTATCTTCTTTTTCCCATTTTCAGAGCCTGTCTCCTAAAACCCAGTATCTTTTCATTCTTAGAATTTTCTCTCCTCGCAGGTATCCTTGCATTTTAAGAGGATTTGTAGACTTCAGATATTTTGACCCCACGCAGTACGTCCTACCTGCCCACTCTGCCCTTTAATGGGCTTATCTTGGTTCTCTCGCCATGACACTCCCTGAAAGCTTGTCATGTGTGAAGAGCTCTCGGTTTCCTCTGATATCGCCTCCAGCTAATTGAAATTCCGTGGGCCTCCATTTCTGTAGCTAACAATCAGGGCTGATGATGGGAGAGGCGAAAGTGAAAGTGCAGGAGACTCATGAGGCTTTAACTTGGTCTTATAAAAAGAAACTGTAAATCCCACCCCACCCCCTTATACTCTCACTGTCGTCTAATGATTTTTACTGATTCTCGGCAAAAATTGATATTCCCCTTGGTCAGGGAGCTGAGTGACTATCTGCAAAGTAAGTGAAATATTGCAGATTTGGAGTCCCTTAGCTTGTGAAAATTACCAAGACCCATTATTTCAGCCTGGTTGTCTCCAGGCCGGCTCCAACACATGAAAAAAGAACTGGTAAGGTGCCTGGATCCTGCCTTCCCATAAACTATTTAATCTGTTTGCCACCTCTTGCTGGTAAAAGCTCAGGTAAAGACATACTGAAGTTGAACGAGAGCTAGGATCTCTAAATATGTTGAAAATGTTATCTGTTCTTTCTCAAATATGTCTCTCCCATTCAGGTATTTGCTCTGTGATAGCCTTTTACCTTGGCAGCCACTGAGGCTCTGTGCCTTGTATTTCAAAACTGATAAGGAAAGACAAGATCCTCCCACGTTGTTTCCTCAGAGCACTTGGTGAGGATGGGCCATATGTGATGTGGACCGTGTGGCCTCACTACCAGTGGCTCACCCACCTCCCCCTTCTTGTGCATGCCTTGCTCATCGAGAAAGCAGAAGGTAATGGGAAGGAGAAAATAAATGGGCTTTCTCCAAGGTTCTCACACAGGCACTCCAGTGATCTCCTTATCTGCAGACTTGGCAAATTCTTTACAACATCTGATCAAGGAAGGGCTTTTTTGATGTTTCTGCATTTTCTCGATTTACTGCCCTGCTACTGGGATATGACGAGATGCCCGTATCAGGAGCCCCTCAGAGCTTTACAGATGGGCTGCAAAGTCTGCATATTTTTAAATAAACAGCAAGCTAGTCTCAGAATGTGGCTTCTTTGGGGCTAAAGCAACATTTGCATAAAGCAGAAGAGCAGATGCCAGACCCAAGTGATCTACTGCCCCTAATCTGGCTCTGTGTCCCTTTCCTCTCCTCTGCCTGCCTCTCCCCATCATGTTAATTCTGCTGTCAGGACCCTCTACAGATTCCCCAGAACCTGGGCTGAGTTATAGGATGGGAAGCTGCTTGTGGTCTCCAGGTTTCTGCCTTCCATCTGCCTTGCAGCTGGCTCTGCAGTCCAATGATGGGAGATGCACAGGTGAAAGGAGTTGGAGATTTGGACTTTTGATCTGCTTATTCCCCAAAGTCTTCAAAGCTCTGACCCATATATCTACCATGATGGGGTTTTTAACAAGGTGGGGGAGGAAGCGATGTGCAGGGAGGCTGATTCATGTGAGGGCAGGAAACTGGGCAATGCTGTGGTCTCTAATCATGACTACCACTATCTGTATAGTCATAGCATTCCATGCCCATCGGAAGGATTTAGAAAGAGATGTCCTGAAAGAAAATGCTTCTCAGCCGGGCACAGTGGCTCATGCCTGTAATCCCAGCACTTTGGGAGGCCGAGGAGGGCGGATCACGAGGTCAGGAGATCGAGACCATCCTGGCTAACAAGGTGAAACCCCATCTATACTAAAAACACAAAAAGTAGCCGGGCATGGTGACGGGCGCCTGTAATCCTAGCTACTCAGGAGGCTGAGGCAGGAGAATGGCGTGAACCCAGGAGGCGGAGCTTGCAGTGAGTCGAGATCCCGCCACTGCACTCCAACCTGGGTGACAGAGCAAGACTCCGTCTCAAAAAAAAAAAAAGAAAATGCTTCTCAAATTAATTTTAATAACCCCCTTCTCATTTTCCCAGGCTTGCTGTAGTATACAAACTGGAGCGCTTCAACTGCAAGATCAGTCACGTTCAAACAATATATTTCCAAACATGGAGAAGACCACCCCAAGCAGAAGATCCCTAAAGAAAAACTACCCATCACAGCCAAGCCATAGACCATTAGAGATTTTCACAAAATCTGTGAGTCAGTGTCTGACTTGGACTCTATTTGCAGTGATTCTAATTCTTAAAGGGTTACACAGACAGGGGTATTCTCTTGCTGAACCTGATGGTCTTGGCTATTTGAGTAGTCTGCTTGATTTTTCTTTTCCAAAAGGAAAAAGAGGAGAGAGTGACCTAAGACCCTAAACAATGCTTGATGATCTGATACCTAGGGGTGGTGTTGAGGAGTAGGGAGAAAGAGAGGCCATCATCCTAAATGTACTGCATATTCAACATATGTAAATTTATATAAATTCTTGAGGACCAGAGGCAGAAAAATAAAATTATATGTTGCTTTTCAGATATATGATCTTGAATACATTACTTATTTTCTCCAAGCCTTGGGCTCTTCATATGTAAAGTGAGAATAATGATCATACTAACCTCCCAGAGATGTAGTGAGAAATAAGGGCTAATAGCAAAGTGCTAGATAAATGTCAATAACAATAATGACAACAAAGCTAATAATAGCTGCCACCAAGGAGGAAGGTGGGGATACAGTATCATGAAAGAAATAGTCAGGCATCATAACTCATGTCTGTAATTCCAGTGACTCAGGAGGTTGCGGCTGGAGGATCACTTGAGTCGAGGAGTTCCAGACCAGCCTGGGCAACTTAGTGAGGCTCTGTCTCTAAAAAAAAAGAAATAAATTCATCAACCATGGTGATGCACACCTATAGTCCCAGCTACTTGGGAGGCTGACTTGTGAGGATCTCTTGAGATCTCTTGAGCCCAGGAGTTTGAGGCTGCAGTGAGCTATGATGGCATCACTACACCCCAGCATGGGCAAAAGAGAGAGACCCTGTCTCTAAAAAAGAAAAGAAAAGAGAGAGAAGAAAGAAAGAGAGAGAGAGAGGAAGAAGGAAGAAGGAAGGAAGGAAGGAAGGAAGGAAGGAAGGAAGGAAGGAAGGAAGGAAGGAAGGAAGGAAGGAATTGAGGGAGGGAGGGAGGGAGGAAGGAAGGAATTACCTGAACAGCAATGATAAAGAGGAATGGAAATGGTTAGCTTCCCTAGCCTAGGTCATCTGCACTTCCTTCCGTTGAGATAACAGGGCCTCTCCTTCTCACCTATCCACATTGTTTCTCTGCACTAACGCTCCTTTCCCTTCTCATAAATTACAGATTCTGCTCAGCAAATATTTGCTCCCCACAAATGGCTGCTGATGTGGCAGCTCCCTTCCTGAGCTTGGAGATTTGTATGGATTAAGGTATCAGTGACTGATGCAGCCCCAGAGGTCAAGTAGATGGACACAATTTGCAAGAGAAAGAGAATTCCTCTCACTTCTCACTCCCAGCCTGCCCATAGTCCTTCCCTGCCCAGGCTATCCTGCTTATGTCAATAGAAATACAGTGCTAGCTCAAGGCATATAGTATTTCCACTGTATTAGAATTTATCTGATTATACAATATTTTCTGTTCCGTTCTGGATACCTCATTTTATAGAATATATTAACTAAGGAAGGAAGAACAGAGTGGGGAAAGATCTGGAAATCAGGTTTCAGGAGGAACAAATGAAGAAATCGAGAATACACATTGCTCAACAGAGGGAAAGACTTATGGGCACACATGACAGCTGTCTTCAAATATTTGGAGGGGTAGCATATGGAAGAGGAATTAAGAGTTATTGTGTTGGCTCCAGAGGGCAACAAAGAAGTAGAATCAATGGGTGTAAGTGCCAAGAAGGTAAACTCCCATTCCATGTAAAGAACCATTTTATGTCATTTACAGCAGCCTAGCATTATGGGAACCTTCCTTATGAAGAGTGATCTTGGCCAGGCACAGTGGCTCACGCTTGTAATCCCAGCACTTTGGGAGGCTAAGGAGGGTGGATCACTTGAGGTCAGGAGTTCGAGACCAGCCTGGCCAACATGATGAAATCCCATCTCTACTAAGAAATATAAAAATTAGCCAGGCATGGTGGCGGGTGCCTATAATCTCAGCTACTTGGGAGGCTGAGGCAGGGAGAATTGCTTGAACCCAGGAGGCGGAGGTTGCAGTGAGTTGAGATTGTGCCACTGCACTCCAACCTGAGTGACAGAGAGAGACTCCATCTCAAAAAAATAAGAAAACAAACAAACAAAAAACCAAAACCCCACCATCTCAGTCTTTTTTTTTTTTTTTTTTTTTGAGACGGAGTCTGGCTCTGTCGCGCAGTGCGCTGGAGTGCGGTGGCCGAATTCTCAGCCTCACTGCAAGCTCGCCTCGCAGGTCCACCCGCCCATTCTCCTCCTCCGCTCCGCAAGTAGCTAGGGGGGGGGAACTCACAGGCCCGCCTTCAGTTGCCCGGCTAGTTTTTTTTTGTATTCTTTATAGAGACGCGGCGGTTTCACCGTATTAGCCAGGATGGTCCTCGACCTCTCCTGGACTCCTTGTGATCCGCACACGTCTCGGCCTCCCAAAGTGCTGGGATTACAGGCTTGAGCCACCGCGCCCGGCCAGTCTTTTTGTTTTTTGAGACAGGGTCGCACTCTGTTGCCCAGGCTGGAGTGCAGTGGCGCTATCTTGGCTCACTGCAGACTGCTTCCTGGGCTCAAGCGATAGTCCACATCAGCCTCCTGAGGAGTTGAGCTACAGGTATGCACTACCATGCCTGGCTAATTTGGTTAATTTTTTTATAGAGGCAGTCTCCCTATGTTGCTCAGGCTGGTCTTGAGCTCCTGGGCTCAAGGGATCCTCCTACCTCGGCTTCCAAAAGTGTTGAGTTTACAGGTGTGAGCCACAACCAGCCTCCGTCTGAGTTTTAAAGCCTGCCTCAATTGAAAGGAGAGGATGGAAGAGGGCTCCTCTAGGTTTCCACATGACCCAAGACAAGAATCTAAGTTATTTCTCAGGGACTGGGCAAACATTTACACTTGTCACCAAAAACAAAACTGAGAATTAAACTTAAAGGTTCTGGGAAGGATAAAAAGAGGGAACTGGGTATTTTCTTGTTTACTAAGGGAGGAATCTGATATTGACAGGAACTCAGCACCTGCCCAATGCAGAGGATATACTGAACAAGAGGTTTATGGTATCCATTAAATTAAATGGAAACCGAGGGCGCTGTTTTTGTCCGGAGATTTGTGTACAAGAGGACTAGGGGAAGAGAAAGAATAAAGCAAAATCTGCATTGAATTTTTTTCCAGTCTCCCATATTCCTTTGATTTTGAAAAAATAAAGAGGTCAGATGTGGCTCATCTCTGTAATGCCAGCACTTTGGGAGGCCAAGATGGGAGGATCACTTGAGTCCAGGAGTTCAAGACCAGCCTAAGCAACATAGTGAGAGCCCATGTCCAAAAAAAGTAGAAAAAAATTACCCGGGTGTGGTGGTGCATGCCTGTAGTCCCAGCAACTTGGGAGGCTGAGGTAGGAGGATTAGCTTGAGCCCAGGAGGTCGAGGTTGAGGTTGAGGCTCAAATAGAAACTCCAGAGAGTGAAAGAGAAAGAGACTGTTTTCTCATAAGTACAATATTTGTCTCCCTCACCAGCTTTCTCTGCCTATGCGGAAACCAGGTCTGCAAAGCTGTGTACAAGGTCAATTTGTTTTCTGGCTGAGAACACAAGGAATAATGCTTGTGTTTTGTTTGTTCGTTTGTTTGTTTTTGAGATGGAGTCTAGCTCTGTTGCCCATGCTGGAGTGCAAGGGTGTGATCTCAGTTCATGGCAACCTTCACCTCCCAGGTTAAAGCAACTCTCCCTGCCTCAGCCTCCCAAGTAGCTGAGATTACAGGTGTGCACCACCACGCTCAGCTAATTTTTGTATTTTTAGTAGAGACAGGGTTTCACCATGTTGGCCAGGCTGGTCTCGAACGCCTGACCTCAGATGATCCACCCACCTTGGCCTCCCAAACTGCTGGAATTACAAGCACGAGCCACTGTGCCTGGCAACAATGCTTATTTACAGATAGGTCTGCAAATGTGTAAGGGAGGCCAGCAAGTCTGCAGCAATGTGTCCGGGTGTGGATTTCAATGGGTTTTCAACAAGTTTAAAATGTTTGCACTGTAGGTGGGAACCTGCAAGCACTTGGAGTCTTTCAAATTCATTTTTTGCAATTCCCCATTTCTAACATCCAGATTACTGGATTTGAGTGTTCTGAATGGGGACCCCATGCTGGATTCAGGCCTTGCCCCATCCCAGCCCACCCATCCTCCAGGGGCGCCTTCCTGCTTTGCTCAGACTCTTTCTAGTCTAGGGTCTCTCCTGCCCTGCTCAAGTGTGGGGATTGAAAATTGAGTTTTGGGGCTGGGCACAGTGGCTCATGCCTGTAATCCCAGCACTTTGGGAGGCTGAGACAGGTGTATCATTTGAGGCCAGGAGCTAGAGACTAGCCTGGACACCATGGTGAAACCCTGTCTCTACTAAAAAATTACAAAAATTTGCCAGGTGTGGTAGCTCACACCTGTGATCCCAGCTACTCAGGAGGCTGAGGCAAGAGAATCACCTGAACCCAGGAGGCGGAGGTTGCGGTGAGATGGAATGGCGCCACTGCACTCCAGCCTGGGAGACAGAGCAAGACTCTGTCTCAAAAAAATAAAATAAAAATAATAATAAAAAAAAAAGCTGGGCACAGTGTCTCACGCCTGTAATCTCAGCATTTTGGAAGGCCGAGGCAGGTGGATCACAAGGCCAGGAGTTCAAGACCAGCCTGGCCAAGATGGTGAAACCCCATCTCTACTAAAAATACAAAAATTAGTTGGCCATGGTGGTGGGCGCCTGTAATCCCAGCTACTCAGGAGGCTGAGGCAGAGAATCGCTTGAACCTGGGAAGTGGAGGTTGCAGTGAGCTGATATCATGCCACTGCACTCCAGCGTGGGCGACACAGCGGGGCTCCATATCAAAAAAAAAAAGAGTTTTGGAAGAAGACTGAGTGTGAATAGGAGATATAGTGGAGTAACTGGAGGTGATAGAAGAGAGGAAGTTCCAGGCCTGAGAAGAACATGAGGTAGCTCTTCCTGCCATCTATCTGCCAGCTGTGCTTCCAGGAAGATACACCTCAAAGGCGTGCCCCTGCAAAGCTTGTTGTACACATTTTGCTTCTTCAGACTTTCTGGCTTGAAGCCGGAAGCAGAAGCTCCTGGCAGAAGCTTTGAGCTGGTCTGAAATGAGGAATCAAAGAACTCTGGCCAAAATTGTTGGATCCATGCCCTGGACTCTTGAACCTTCATTTTCCTCCAAGTGCTGCTGAGAAATTCCCTCTCCTAGCTTCGTTCTCCCTAGGGGGGGGTCCTAATGTAGAAATCTAACCCTAGGGTGGAACAGGCAGGTGATCTTTTTTTTTTTTTTCTTTTTTCTTTTTTTTGTGAGACAGAGTTTCACTCTTGTTGCCCAGGGTGGAGTGCAATGAATGGCATGATCTTGGCTCACCGCAACCTCTGCCTCCCGGGTTCAAGCGATTCTCCTGCCTCAGCCTCCTGAGTATGCGCTGCCACGTCCGGCTAATTTTGTATTTTTATTAGAGGTGAGGTTTCTCCATGTTGGTAAGGCTGGTCTTGAACTCCCAACCTCAGGTGATCTGCCCGCATCGGCTTTCCAAAGTGTTGGGATTACAAGCATGAGCTACCATGCCCAACCAGGTGACCTTCTTTTTTCTCCTTTTCCTTGCCAGTTTTTTCTTTCCCTCTGCCTGACTCAAGTCAGGTTCCAGGTCCTGTTCCTGTGGCATCAGGATGCATGTGTGTAGATTCACGTGTGGAAGAAGGAAACAAGAAGATATCATCAATTCCCAAGAAGTTCCACTGATGGTAACCGACCATGCCAGACTGATCTTCCCAAGGGCTCTGTGAAGCTTCCAACAGGTGGCCATCCTTGCCCTTGAGTTCCAGTAATGTTGTCCTCTTTCTGATCCCAAAAAACCTGAACCCACACCCCTATGTGAATTCACCGTACTCGCCCTAGAAGGGGGAAGACAACCTAGACGCTTTTGGAAAAGATGAAACCAAATGTTGATACAGTGGTGCAGAAGGGAATCTGACACTACCTTCTGTGGGAAGTTGGAAGATGGAAAGTAAGGTTTGAGACAGGCTCACTTCTCTTGGGTGTCCCTGCAGGAGGTCTTCTCTGTCCATTTTCTACCAACAGAAACATCCAGCTGGTCCTTCAAATCCTTTACATTTCCAAAGTTGAGTCTTTTCTTGGGTTTACATTTGCTAAAGTAAAGGAAGCCCAAACAAAACAAAAGAACAAACAAAAACTCTGTGGGAGAACCCTTAGATCAGACTTGCCCTAAAGCTATCCAGTGAATGCTTTGTCATTTGCCTGAGATAAATACCTCCAACAGAAGGGAGGGAGAAAGAAAATGCCTCTCAAGTCCTCATCCATCTCTAACCCTGTCTGAAATATCTTCATATTAACATATTCATTATGATAGTACTATTAGACTAATCAAACATCTAAAGCTAACATCATTTCTTCACTTATTTTTTTTATTTTTTATTTTTTGAGACGGAGTCTCACTCTGTCACCCAGGCTGGAGTGCAGTGATCTCGGCTCACTGCAACCTCCACCTTGCTGGTTCAAGTAATTCCTCTGCCTCAGCCTCGTGAGCAACTGGGATTACAGGCGCATGCCACCATGCCCAGCTAATTTTTTTCTTTTTTTTGTATTTGTAGTAGAAACGGGATTTCACCATGTTGACTAGACTGGTCTCGAACTCCTGACCTCAAGCAATTCGCCCGCCTTGGCCTCCCAAAGTGATGGGATTACAGGCGTGAGCCCCCGTGCCCAGCATAACATCATTTCAGAACAACATTTTTCGGGTGCCTGTCTTCTAGGCAGAATAATTTTGCTTCAATATTCGTTTATTTAACAGATATTTACTGAGCATCTAGTATATTCCAGGCATTGTTATAGGCACTAGAAATGGAACAAGGAAGAAAACAGACAAAAATCTCTGCTTAACCAGGTGCAGTAGGCACACACCTGTACAGTCCCAGCTACTCAGGAGGCTGAGGCCAGAGGATGGCTTGAGCCCAGGAGTTCAAGTCCAGCCTGGACAACATAGCAAGACTTTGTCTCCGAGGAAAAAAAAAAAAAAAAGCCCTGTCTTCATGGATCTTACATTCTAGAATGTTAGGAGGTAAGAGATCAGTTTTCATATGTGTTGCTGAGAACACAAGTGTCACTTCTTTATTGTATTGGCTCTTTTAGTGTCTTTGGAAAGAGTTCAGACTGTTACAAATTTACCGAATTCCTCTACCATAAACCATGGTTTATAATATTGCACTAATAACACACAGCTATGTGAAGCTTTTACAGTCCTGGATCATGTCCCCAACCCGACAGTTTCATTTTATCCAATTTCCATGCACTCTTCCCCCAAAAGATAATCATTTGCTGAGTCTTCTCTTCTTCTAAGAGGCCCAGGCTGCTGGTCCAGTAAGGGTGGAGAGACCAGGGCATGACCCTACAACTGACTGGTGCCCTTCCCCCGCGCTTCTGGCCTCAGCAGTCCCCCGGACAGGCGGCTCTGTCAGGGCTGGAGAGTGGGGGGCTGCAAGCCATTGCAGGGCTGAACTCTCCATGAACCAGGAAGGGAGGGGTTGGGGGCAACAGAGCAGAGCCAACAGGAGTAGGCTGGGGAGGCAGGCTTCTGGACAAACCTCTCTCGCTGAGTAAATATTGAGCTGTCTCATCTCCAAGGTGGGGGTTGAAATGGAGCTGTCAGGCCAGAGTAAACCGAAGGGAGCTTCAGGCCACTAAGGAGCAGAGGGCGCATGTTTGGTGTAGCTCCCTCCCTGCTCGGTTCCCCTCCAGGCAGAAAGGGCTGCAGGGCTCAGAATTGTCTGGACTCAGGCCAGCGATCTGGAGCGGCTGAAGGAAAGGGGTGATTTTAATTAGTTCTAACTAGGCCAGTAAAATATATCCAACAGGGTGCTTCTCCACCCAACCCTCCCATTCCCATCTCCCACCAAGTTTATGCTCTTTCTTACCTAAGTCTTTATCTACCCTCAAAGGAAAGAATGAGTCCAGCTGCAGTGGGATAATTTAACTTATATTAAAGACTGGGAAAATAGGCCCAGAGAGGTTAAGTGACTTACCCAAGGACACAAGGAAGGGTCTTAGTAGACTAAACTCAGGTCTCCTGACTTCCTACAAAATTCTTTCTTCTCTGAAGCATCTGATCTATTTCTTTCCTGATGAAGAGAATAACAGTGGATGAGGGCCAGGAGGTCAGCCTTGGAGCTGAATCCTGCAGCTACTTGAGCCTCCATGTTCTTCCAGGAATGGACATTATGTATTTTACATCTCCAACTTTTGTCGCACCCAGGATACACTCTGATTATAGGAAGCATTTTGAGAGTCACGGAAATAGCAAAAGCTGAAGCCTCTGGAATACTCTGGTTGAGTCATGCAAGGAAGTCAGAACCAGGACTGAGTCACAGAGGAAAAAATCTGGTACAACTGCAGGGGGCACCAATCTCGTGGACTACAATGAGAATATCCTCCCCAAGTTATTCAATGAGGCTGTCCTGTCAAGGACATCCCTCATTATAATACTGTACTTAACTGTAAGCCTGTAAAGCCTGTATTCCATGGACTCCTCTGAACCCTTTCGTTCATAATTATTTTACTGTCTAGCAGCAAGTCCCATGCTTATGGTGCTGGCTGGGTCTGCTGGTGCAGTGCATGGGCGCCAAGGCTGGGCAACATCTGCTTTCATCATGCCAAGACCAAGAATAACTCAGTGTAAGAAAGTAATAGGAAAATGTCCTATGTGACTATGTAAAATAGGAAGCCTCTGCTGAACACTCACCATACACCAGGCTGTGTTCTAAGCATCTCTCACGTCTCTCACATATATCATTTATTATTCAATATCCTTCATTGTATATCTGAAGAAACTGAAGCACAGGGAAACTGAATAACTCACATGAGGGGACAATTTTGAATACTAAGTTATACTCCAGAACCCTTGCTCTCCACCACTCTAAGTCAGGGAATTGAAGTTCCTGCCTTCCAGACTTCTTATCCATCTTCCATAATGGAGAAGAGAGGGAATAAGTGTGAGAGGCCAGGATAACTTTCCTCTTCGACAGGTGGGTAGGCTGAGAACAGAACAAAAAGATGTCTCAGCCAAATGCACCTTCAGTGTTCTCAGCTGCTAAGAAGGGAATCCCTTCAATTTGTCTCTAGCTCCATACACCTATCAGGGATCAAATAAGCTATGAGTGTGAGAAGTGGGCATAGTCAAGATACTCTCTGGAATAGATTGGGGACTATAGAAGGGAAGATCACAGTCCCTTTTAACATGATAATACTTTGTTATTGCTCACATTTGTTTATGTGGGACCATTCCAAGCGTTTTACACATATTAACTCGTTTAATTCCAACATCAACCCCACGAAATAGGTACTGTCATTATCCCTATTTTGTAGATAATGAAACTGGGCACAGGGAATTAGGCAACTTGCCCAAGGCCACAGGGCTAGTGAGAGGCAGGGGTTGGATTTGAACCCAGATATCCTAGGCATTTCCCCCAACTCCTTGGTGCTGCTCTCTGGCTCATTTTGATCTCCCTTGTGTCATCTGGAGACATTCCTCCAAGCCTCCCATCCACACTCTCTTCTAAACACCATCCCCGCCAACTCCTTCCCAGAAGCCCGGTGCTATCTGCACAAGGAATGCTCACAACAAAGAAACCTGCATTGGCCGGGCAGGCAGAGTGGCTCACACCTGTAATCCCAGCACTTTGGGAGGCTGAGGCAGGCAGATCACCTGAGGTCAGGAGTTCGAGACCAGCCTGACCAACATGGTGAAACCCTGTCTCTACTAAAAATACAAAATTAGCCGGTCGTGGTGGCGCATGCCTGTAATCCCAGCTATTCCTACTTGGGAGATTGAGGCAGGAGAATTGCTTGAACCCGGGAGGCCGAGGTTGCAATGAGCCAAGATCACGCAGCCTGGGCCATAAGAGGCAAACTCCGTCTCAAAAAAAAAAAGAAAAAGAAAAAGAAAAAAAAGAAACCTACATTAACAGTTAGAAGAGCTTCAGGGTTGGCCAGGCTCAGTGGCTCACGCCTGTAATCCCAGCACTTTGGGAGGCCAAGGCGGGCGGATCACCTGAGGTCGGGAGTTCAAGACCAGCCTGACCAACATGGAGAAACCCTGTCTCTACTAAAAATACAAAATGAGCTGGATGTGGTGGCGCATTCCTGTAATCCCAGCTACTCGGGTAGGCTGAGGCAGAAGAATCGCTTGAACCTGGGAGGTAGAGGTTGCGGTGAGCCAAGGTCGTGCCATTGTACTCCACCCTGGGCAACAATAGCTAAACTCCATCTCAAAAAAAGAAAAAGAAGAGCTTCGGGGTTTTCAAAATCTTTTTTTTTCTCTCTCTCTTGTTCAGGAGATCAAAGGGCCTCACATTGGGAGAACAAATGCTGAGGGAAAAGGCAAAGGAAAGAGGAAAAGTTCACACTTGGGCTGAGAAACAGATGGTGCAGAGGGTTGGGTGGAGTGAAGACTTGACTGGCCCCCCACGTGATGCCCGGGTTTGTGGGGAGTGGGGGCCTCCTCAGAAATCTTGACAAACTTTCAACCAGCCTAGAGAATTCTCCCTCCTGTAAAGAATGAAGACTAGGCAAGCATGATGGCTCATGTCTGTCATTCCAGTATTAATGCTTTGGAAGGCCAACGTGGGAAGATTCCTTAAACCCAGGAGTTCAAGACCAGCCTGAACAACATAGCGAGACCCCCATCTCTTAAATTAAATTTTGAAAAAAGACAGTCAATACTCAAAAAACTCAAGATTTTTATTTTCAAACTGGAGATATTTTCTCACATTTGGGAAGTGGAGATGTGGGTGGAGAGCTTTCAAATTTTGCAAAAAAAAAAAAAAAAAAAAAAAATTTTAAACCTCCTAGAAAATGAAAACCCCCCCCCCCAGAGCTATAAAAAAAACAGCAATCTGAAAGGCATGAAGAATTCTATGAGTGAAGCAATTTGGCATCTATTCTGGAAAGTTTAACAATGAAGGGCTGGGCACCATGGCTCCCAGCACTTTAGGAGGCCAAGGAGGGCAGATTGCTTGAGCTCAGGAGTTCAAGACCAGCCTGGGCAACATGGCGAAATCCCGTCTCTACAACAAAGAGATACAAAAACTAACCAGGCATGGTGGCATGTGCCTGTAGTCCCAGCTACTTGGGAGGCTGAGGTGGGAGGATCACTTGAGCCCAAGAGGTCAAAGCTGCAGCAAGCTGAGATCAGGCCACTGCACTCCAGCCTGGGAGACAGAGGGAGACCCTGTCTCAAAAAAAAAAAAAAAAAAAAAAAAAAAAAAGAAGATTATCAATTTATCTCAATGGGAGCAAAATGTTTTTGTTACTTTAGCGTTCTCTTCTTTGTCCTAATGTCTCCCATGTAGGCCTGTATAGGGCCTCAGATTGGAAGTGGGATTCAAGTAGGAGAGTGCAAGTAGGAGAGAGGAAGGGGTCAGGAGCTCTGCATCAAAGGAGATGGAAGGCTTACATTCACTGGATATTATTTTGAGCCTGCCCTTGTGAACAGAGAATTGATTTGCCCCTCACCCTTCCCTGGGGGAATCTGGTGGCTCCCCTCTGCTATGACCAAAAATCAAATGGGCCAGCAGCCTTCTTCTTTCCTCCTGGCCCCTTCATCAATCCTCCTCAAGGACCTGTCCACCCATCTGAGGCCCTGCTCCACCATACTCATGGTTCTGCTTTACTCTCACCACCGCACCTTCCTCCTCCTGCTTTCTTTCCCACTTGTCCAAGGTTTGGAGGATCCACAAATACGCAACCCAGAAGACTCGAGTGGCTCACACTGAATATCTCCAAGCAAGGGGAGTTTTGTTTTCTGTTTGTTTTTTTGTTTGTTTTTTGAGGCGGAGTCTCGCTCTATCGCCCAGACTGGAGTGCAGTGGCCGGATCTCAGCTCACTGCAAGCTCCGCCTCCCCTGTTCACGCCATTCTCCTGCCTCAGCCTCCCGGGTAGCTGGGACTACAGGCGCCCGCCACCTCGCTCGGCTAGTTTTTTGTATTTCTTAGTAGAGACGGGGTTTCACCGTGTTAGCCAGGATGGTCTTGATCTCCTGACCTCGTGATCCGCCCGACTCGGCCTCCCAAAGTGCTGGGATTACAGGCTTGAGCCACCGCGCCCGGCCACAAGGGGAGTTTTGTTTCCACCGACACTCATTCTCTCCCGTCTGTCAAGGTGACCCCTTTGGGGAAGCCAAGCTTGGTGGTAATTTCAATTAAATGAAGCAGTCTATACACACACACACACACCACCCCCAAACCACACACACACATATATTTTATTATTATATATATATTATATATATATTATTTTTTTTTTTTTTTTTTACGAATGGGCGCCAAGACATCAGCCTGCCTTTGGGAAAGCTAGGCTTCCTCTTGCAGCACACTTCTCTTCCTCTCCAGCTGGGCTGCACAATTATTGATAACGTTGCCTCTCATGTAATGGCACCAATTTCATTAGGAATCAAATGCTCGGCTTTTCTCACGTACGCTTTTAGTCCTTTTGGCTGCCTCTTTTCCCTCGAAAGACCAAGAATTAAATAGATCAGAGGGTATGGAGAAGACACCCCACCTTGGTCTGGCCCGCCTCCATCCTGGCCCCTGGGCATCTGGGCTCCCGGGGTAACCGGAATCAAACCAGGGCCCGATCCCGGAGGCCCGCGGCATCTCGACGGCTCGGCGGGGCCAGTGAGCGATCGAGGTTTGTTGGCCGCCGCGGAGCTTCCTAAGCCCCGGCCCCCCGCCTCCGCCGACCAAAGGTTTGCCAGTAGGACCCGCCCGGAGACAATAGCTGCCCCCGCGGGCGCGCTGTCGGCTTGTTTGGAAAGCCCAGAGACGCTTCGAGGTAAAAAGGTCAGCCTGGAATCCCGGGTTACCTCGGCTTCCTCTGCCCGCCGTCAGGCCCCGACCATCCTCGGACTCCCCCAGCCCCCGTCGTCTTCCTCCCTCTCTCGATCTCGGGCTCCTCTTCCCCGCCCCGCACACTGCCCCCGACTAGGCCCTTCGCGGCCACCTCCTTCCTGCCGTCCAGCGCCCAGTGACCAAGGGCTTTCACCTTGAGCCCAGGCGGAAAGGCCTTGCGAAGGCTGGCCAGCTGCGGCCGGACTCAGGCAGCCACTCCTGACGTCCCCGCGGAGTGGCTGGGTGGAGGGGCGCTGGGCTGGAGTGGGAGTGGGGGTATTAAGCTGTGTGCCAATTTGGAGTTTGTCAGCGACCCCCTCTGGGGTCTAAGCCAGGCCTAGCTCTGGGCGGGAGGGAGGGAGTTGAGGGGCATGGGAAGGGGTAGAGTTCGGGTCGCCTTCCCGCACACTTCCTCCTCTTTTACACCCTCTTTTGTCCTCTCCAAACAGATGTTTCTCTTCTTTCCCGTCTTCCTCTCAAGACTCTCTGGGCTGGCCCAGCGCGGGGGCTCACACTTGTAATCCCAGCACTTTGGGAGGCGGAGGCGGGTGGATCACTTGAGCCTCGGAGTTGGAGACCATCCTGGGCGAAATGGCAAAACCCCGTCTCTACAAAAATACAAAAATTAGCCGGGAATGGTGGTGTGCGCCTGTGGTCCCAGCTACTCTGGAGACTGAGGTGGAGAATCGCTTGAACCTGAGAGGCAGAGGTTGCAGTGAACGGAGATTATGCCACTGTACTCCAGCCTGAGCAACAGAGCGAGACCCTGTCTCAAAAAACAAACAGACAGAAAACGAACAACAACATCAACAACAACAAAAAAAAACACAGCCCCCCCAAAAAAACACAAACAAACAAAAGAACTGCGCTCCAGCCTGAGCGACAGAGTCAGACCCTGTCTCAAAAATAAATAAATAAATAAGAAAAGAAAAAGAAAAATCTCTGGGAATTGCATTCATCCCACAGACTTCTTCCATGCTTTTCTGGATTCTTGCAATAACCAAGGGACTGACAACTGTCAAGCCTGAGTGCCTGGGACCCAATTCTGCTTAGGCCACACCCAGTAAGTCCTTCTCTTTATCCAGCTGAGATCTTAAAGCTAGTTCATTCCAGCCCAACCAGCCAATGGCCACTCTTTCTTCACCTCTTCTCCAGGGTGGACGGAGTATGAGGCCTCCTCTACCCCTGAATGGAGAAACAAAAGCAGGCAGGAAGAAGGGAAAACACAGACTTTATTGAAATGAGGTAGTTGCAGATACAAAGCGAACCCCGGCTCACTTGGGGCTCAGGTTTCCAGAAACTTAGATGGCTCCTCCTCTTTCTCCAAGGTTCAGATAAATCCTTGCAGCTGTTGGGAGCCCTCACTGTGCCTGGCTTTCCCTGGGCTGCCCCCAGGGGTAGGGGTGGAGATGGGGAAGAGGGTCCTGGGTTTTCCAGGAGGCAATAAATAGGGGAGGAGCTAGTGGGGGTGTGCCTGCACCTTCCTGGTTGTGGCTTGCTGGGGGCAGGACTTGCACAGCGTTCCAGAAGTCTCTCAAATACCAAGTTCCAAAACACTTTGGTGACATAGTGATGAGGTCGCTGGTGTGAGGAGGCAGGTCTCAGAAAACAACCTCTGGAGGCTGCATTAGTGCAACGTAAATGTGCCAGGAGAGGGCTAATGGGGTTAGATGGGGGCAGGGGCTTTTTGGTCTGTCACAAGGCAGCTGGTGCTATTGTAAGGTCTGTGGTGACTGGATTAAGCATTGATAATAATATGGCTGCACCCAAACACCTCCCACACAAGAAAATGTAAGGTTCTGTCTCAAGCCTAGAATGGGGGAATTAGGGTAAGAGTGCGTGAGGAGACTCCTCAAAGCTTGAAGGCACTGAACTGAATAAACAGAAGTTGGAAGGGAAAGGAGAATGAATCCAGGAGGATGAGGCTGGCCCCCACCCCCACCTCATGTTGACACTGAGTTGATCCCCAGATCAAAGGCAGAAGCCCTTCCCTCTACCTTTGACAGGTTCCATGCCTCCCAGGCCTCTGGTCCTGTAGGGCCCCCAGTCACCCAGGTCTGAGAAAAATGTTTCCCCATCCCCCCTCCTACCCCCAGGCAGCTCTAAACTGGCATTTCAGCCCTAGAGAGGATCCCCAGCCCAGTGAAGCCCAGGCCTGGGGTTGGGGAGAGCCTGGGATAGGGCTGGACTGGGGCGCTCCAGTGCCTGGAAGCCCCATTGGTGGCTAGGTTCAGTTCAGGAGGTGACAGAGCTGGGTGAGGCTTCTGGGGAGGTGCATGTTGACTGGTCTGAGGCATCTCCAGCTGCCTCCTTGGGGCAGCCTGGTGGGGTTGGGGGCACCCGACCTCCCTCTCGCTCGCGCTTCTTCTGCTTCATTCGTCGGTTCTGGAACCAAATCTTGACCTGCGTTTCATTGAGCTCCAGGGTGGCTGCGATCTCCACCCTCCGGGCCCGGCTCAGGTACTTGTTGAAATGGAACTCCTTTTCCAGTTCCGTCAGCTGCCTTGTGGTGAAGTTGGTGCGGAGGCCACTGGGCGAGCCCAGGCCGGGCTCTGACACCTTCGCTAGGGGCGGGGCAGGGAGAAAGTCCAGGTCAATTCTCTCACCTCTTTCTCCTTCCCCTTCCCTCCTCCGGGGGCTGGCTCTGGATCTCCATTCACCATTCTGCCGAAGTACAGTTGTCAAAGTTCCCAGGGACCCAGGTACCCCCATGGTGATCATCAAGTCCGGAGCAGCCTTCCCATACTTCCATCCCCCGATGCACACCAGGTCCTGGGCCTGTGCTGGGTGCACAGATCAGGAAGTGGGCTGTGTATGGAAACTTACTCCTGGGGTGACTGGTTACATACTGGGTGAGGAGACCTCACCTGACCTGAGACATGGGTTGTGCTCTTACCTGTGTCTACCAGAGCCACTGAAAGAGAAGAACCCAGCCCAGGCCCAGGACATGTCACTGCAGGGGAAGCAGAGATACTTTGGGCCCCAGAGAAAGGGTGGCCACATCTGAGCCCTACCTGTCTTGGGTGGGTTTCTCTTAACCTTCATCCAGTCGAAGGTCCGGGCCGTGGGAGTGTTAGGTTCTGAAGGGCAGGGCGCTTCCTTGTCCTCCGAGAGGAGATCAGCATAGGCCGGTGCAAAGCTCGCGGTCTGCTCGTTCCCATAAGGGGGATGCTGCGGGGGATACGGCCCCGGACCGGCTCCACCTGCTCCGTAGCCATCGGACAAGCCCCCTAGCTGGGCCCCGTAGCTGGAGGGATGAAAATAACCTCCATCTCCTTCTGATTGACCCAGAGGGTAGTACTGAGAAGGCCCATAGCTGGGGCTGCAGGCGGCTGGGGCATACCCGGAGGGCGCGGAGCTGGGGAAGGGTACCCCCAGGGCCGAAGGCGGCTGCTGGGCCGGATAGCCGGAGTTCTGCTGAAACGCGGGGCTGGACAGCCCCCCACCGTAGCGGCCCTCGCTTGCATAGCTGTCAACCGCCTGAGTCGAGCTTGGGTGAAAGGAGGTTGGGGCGCTGTGGGCGCTGTGGGCGCTGTGGGCGCTGGGTCCCCGGTTACAGAGTGGGTACTCTAAGAAGGAGCTCATCCTATTATAGTCCATGCGTCAAGGCCTCAGGAGGGTCGGCCCGTTTGGGGGAGACACCCTCTTGCCCTACAACCTTTCGGCAGTATGTCACAGCGCTGGGGCTCGAATCCATGGCCTGGCCTGCTCGCCTGGGCCAGCGCTTCCCTAGGAAGGGGGTAGGGAGTGGGGGTGAGGGGGCACATGTGATCTCTCCCAGGCCAATGGGCTAAGCGGGCCAGAGTTTGGCAGCCCCAGCGCCCATCCATCACCCCCCAAGCATTAGCATGACAAAGACACTTCAATCACCCGCAGCCCATCCATCTGAGAGCGACATGGAAGCGTCAAAAACATCTTTCTTCAAAGACTTTTGGAAAGAAGGGACCAGAGGGAGGGGGGGAAAAGTTAGGAGAATATTCAAGACTTTCCTTCCCTCCCAACCCCCAAGGCCTTCAATAGGCTCCTGGGTTATTAGATTGGGACAAATTCAAGCCAGCTGCCCCTCACTCTTCCTACCCCTCAAAGAAACCTTCCCCCCAAGTCTGTGGACCTGGAGGTGGGGAATCCAGCTTCCTTACTTTGCCCAGAACTCCCGAACCATGTTCCTTTCTTCCAATTTGTCTTAGGGTGATGGGCTAGGACAGCCGGGTGAGGTATGTTATCTTAGGCCAAATGGATGACTGTGTGGTAGGGCGGTTGGGGGAGGTGGTGCAAAAACACCTAAGGGTGTGGGGCAGGATCTGGAATCTAGAGGAAGAATTCATGAAGCCAGGGGTGGGAAAATGGCATTTCAGGGAGCAAGGCAGGACTACAGAAATGTGGAGAAAAGGATGGAAAATGCCCCATCTTCCCTCTCTCTCGCTTTGCATAAATGTTCTGTCCTCATTCACACATCCATTTCTCTCCCTCAACCTCTCTTTATATTCTCTCTGTCTCAATCCATCTCTCTGTTCGTCCATCTTTCTCCATATTTATATTCGTTCCCTACCTATCCATCAACTCATCTCTCTAGATGTATTTATCCTCTCTCTAGCCATCCATAGCTGTAGCTAGCTCACTCACTCAGACTTAAATAACTCCCTATATCTCTCTAGAGAGCCACAATAAGCACAGCCAGGTGATGCTTACAGGGAGGTGAAGAGGAGGGGAATTTTTTATTCTCTTCTTGAAGTGTTTAAAACTAGTGGAGACCTGCAATCTCCTGGTTCCCTCCTACCTATCTCTCCTTCACCACCCTCCATCTCCTTCCAAAAAAAAAAAAAAATTCCAAACCTCAGATGCATAAATTTAATACCAGTTAAATCTTAAAGATTACTCCAGATTTCAGTGATTTTTCTAGAATTGATAAAGGGAGTTTGGTTAGAGAGTGGGAGAATCAGGGTGGCAGCCCCGAGGCTCTGAATTCTAAGACTCCGGAGTGAGAAGTGGCATCTCGCCCCTTTTTGTTCTGTGTGGCTGTTGTGGAGGAACACGGGATGTGTCTTCTTCACTTTCTCAGACTCCAAACCCAGATGGGACTAGAAGAGAAGCCCTTAGGTAGGGCCCATTGATTCTCCTCCTCCAGGCAACTCGAGGGCAAGAGCTTGGCGCAATCCAACACCCACGCTCATTTGTAACCTGTCAGGGTGTCTGCCTGGTCAGAGGCCTGGGGCTGAAGCTAGGGCAAGTCCAGGAGGGCAAGAGTTCAGGGAGTGATCTCTGTAAACAATGAAGCTCAGGAGAGGAAAGGGAAGCAGGTGGGACAGGTTTAGGGAGGACCCTCAAAACTTCTCAGGTTTCCACACTCCAAAAAGGGCAGGATGAATATTCCTTCCTCTGCAAGGGACCCCAAAGTTGTCCCTCTCAGTCTGTGTCTTGCCCCTCCATCTTTGTCTCCCATTCCCTCTTGTTTTGCTTGACCTTGCCATAGCTGCCTCTCGTGCTTTCTGCTCTATATACCACTACCATCACACTGCCTTTCTCTTCTCTAATAATTGTGGGCCTAGCCCAACTCTGTTTTTTTCGGGGAGAGGGTTTTGTTTTTTTGAGATGAGGTCTCACTCTGTCATCTAGATTGGAGTGCAGTGGAGTGATCTCGGCTTACTGCAACCTCTGCCTCCCAGGTTCAAGCAATCCTCTCACCTCAGCCTCCCGAGTAGCTGGGACCACAGTCATGTACCACGGGGCCTGGCTAATTTGTGTGTGTGTGTGTTTTTAGTAGAGACAGGGTTTCGCCATGTTGGCCAGGCTGGTCTTGAACCCCTGGCCTCAATGATCTGCCTGCTTCGGCCTCCCAAAGTGCTAGGATTGCAGGCCTAAGCTGCCGCACCTGGCCATCACCCCCATCTCTGAAAGAGCTCAAAGCATTTCACAGAACCCCTGTCTCCTTTCCCTGATCATGTGTACTCTGCTTCAGGCCCTGCTTCAAGCTGAGGGGGAGGGGGACCAGCTGGTAACTTCTTTAAGAGATGCAATGGGGAAGAGACAGAATGTTCACTTGCCAAGGGAATGAGGGCAGACAAAAGAAAGGAAAATTGAGATGGGAGGAGGTGACCTGCAGAGGAATTGAAGAGAAAGAGATTATTGAGGTGAGAGCAAGCTTATTTCTTTCTATTTTACTTTTTTGGGGAGAAGATTTGCAGATGCTTCATCCTTTCATTTTAACATGTCTTCCACAGACACTAAGAATAACTTGTCTGGAGGAAACTAGGGTTTGTCTTCTAACCCCAAATTTGAACTAGGCCTATGTCTGATCTCGCTGCCCTGCTTCTGAGAGACTTGAGACTTCTTCACCTTCCACCTTTTCCTCATCCCAGGGAGAACCTTCTCACCCCATCCTTTGCCTTCATAATTAAGGGAACAATTTGAGGTCTAAAGGAAGAAGTGAATTTCAAATCAGTTTAATAAAACATCACAAATCTGTCTGGGAATTGAGGAATGCATTCCCTCTATAACAGCTGAAGTCAAAGACTGAGGCAAAAGTGCCCTAAGTTGGCTGGGCACAATGGCTTGCACATTTAATCCCAGCATTTTGGAAGGCCAAGGTGAGAGGATCACTTGAGCCCAGGACTTCGAGACCAGCCTGGTCAAGATGGTGAGACCACATCTCTACAAAAATAAAGAAATTTAAAAATTAGCTGGGTGTGGTGGTGCCTCCACGAAGTCCCAGCTGCTCAGAAGGGAAGATTGCTTGAGCCCCGGAGTTCAAGGCTGCAGCGAGCTATGACCACACCACTGCACTCTAGCCTGGGTGACAGAGACCCTGTCTCTATTTAAAAAAAGAAAAAAAAAAAGTGCCTCAAGTTATACTGTCAGTTGCAGTTATTGCCTCAGCTTTCCAAATTCACTATGCTTCCCAATTCATCCCTGAGTCATGCCACCTTCTCTTGGGTTAGCAGGGACATTAAAACTTCCCCAAATTCCTACTGGTTCTCACAGTCCCAGCAGAAAGGACTGGGAGAACCAAGCGACTTTGATCCCTAGGTTCCCAATCTCCTCCTCCTCCCTAAAAGAAGCTTCGCTGACTGGAATAACTTATGACCCATAGGATTTTTGGTTGACCAAATTAAACTCACCAGAGAGTGTCTGGGTGGACCGAACACCAAACGAAATAAAGTTGATGTCCTAGTTTGTATGATCTGCTTGTGCATAAAAGAGAGTAAGGAGAACATAGACATGTTTGGAACTGAAGTTATCTTTGACAGTTTTCACTCCTTATCACACTGAGAATGCAGGCAAGGAAACCATTCTAACCAGAATGGGGATATATTAGAAGTTTAACCTTAGATTTTGGTCCTTTCTGTGGAGGAAGCTGCTTCAGCTGGGGGCTTGGCAGGAGCAATCTAAATTCTTTCATTAGATCTTAAATGTCTCTATCTGCTCTCTCCAGCCCGAATCTTGGGAGGCCAAACCCAAGATCAAAGGTTGGGACTAGGCCGGCGCGGTGGCTCACGCCTGTAATCCCAGCACTTTGGGAGGCCAAGGCGGGTGGATCAACTGAGGTCGGGAGTTCAAGACCAGCCTGACCAACATGGTGAAACCCCATCTCTACTAAAAAATACAAAAATTAGCCGGGCATGGTGGCAGGCACCTGTAATCCCAGCTACTCAAGAGGCTGAGGCAGGAGAATCGCTTGAACCCAGGAGGCGGAGGTTGCAGTGAGCTGAGATCGCGCCATTGCACACCAGCCTGGGTGACAGAGTGAGACTCCGTCTCAAATTTAAAAAAAAAAAAAAAAAAAAAGGTTGGGGCTTAGGAGGTAAAAGAATATTCATAATTTTTTTCCTTCTTTCTTTTTTTTTCCCAGGCAGGGTTTCGCTCTGTTACCCAGGCTAGAGTGCAATGGTGCAATCACGGCTCCCTCAGCTTTGACCTCCTGCGCTCAAGCGATCCTCCCACCTCAGCCTCCTGAGTAGGTAGGACTACAAGCATGCACCACCACAAGTTTTTCACTATGAGATGATTTGTTTTTGTTGCTGTCAGGGAAAGGACGTTTCTTTTAATTCAAGCTAATTAAACTGTCATAAATCTGGTTGAGAACCTTAGACTGTAGGCAGTACATATTGTAATGGGATTAGTGCTAGCTGTGGGGCCAGAATAGTTGGGTTCAAGTCCTTGCTTGGCCATCTTTTTTTTTTTTTTTTTTTGATACAGGGTCTCACTTTGTCACCCAGGCTGGAGTGCAGAGGTGCAATCTCGGCTCACTGCAACCTCTGCCTCCCAGGCCCAAGCAATCCTCCCACCTCAGCCTCCCAAGTAGCTGGGATCAAAGGTGTATGCCAACATACCCAGCTAATTTTTTGTATTTTAGGTAGAGATGGGGTTTTGCCATGTGGCACAGGCTGGTCTTGAACTCCCGAGCTTGGGCAATTCACCCACCTCAGCCTCCCAAAGTGTGGGATTACAGGCGTGAGTCACTGTGCCTGGCCTTTGCTTGGCCATTTCTTAGCATTGTGACACTAGACAAGTTTCTTGATTTCTATGAGTCTCAGCCTCGGAGAAAAAGAATGGGTTTAATACTACTTATCTTGCTGCCTTGTTAGTAGGATTAAAGCAAACAAGAAAATACAAACCATAGGGAACTCTCTAAATGTATGATATCAACTTTATTTTTATTTATTTATTTATTTATTTATGTATTTATTTATTTATTTTTGAGACGGAGTCTTGCTCTGTCACCCAAGATGGAGTGCTGTGGCTGGATCTCAGCTCAATGCAAGCTCCGCCTCCCGGGTGCACGCCATTCTCCTGCCTCAGCCTCCCAAGTAGCTGGGACTACAGGCACCGCCAGCTCGCCCGGCTAGTTTTTTGTATTTTTTAGTAGAGACAGGGTTTCACCGTGTTAGCCAGGATGGTCTCGATCTCCTGACCTCGTGATCCGCCCGTCTCGGCCTCCCAAAGTGCTGGGATTATAGGCTTGAGCCACCGCGCCCGGGCGATATCAACTTTAAATCACATTCTGAAATTATATGAGTCAGTCTGCTTTTAATATTAACTTACATTTAGGCGGGCCGCAGTGGCTTCACGCTGTGAATCCCAACAACTTTGGGAGGGCCGGAGCGTGGGCGCGATCACGAGATCAGGAGGATCGGGAGACCATCCTGGGCTAAACCGGTTGAAACCCCATCTCACCAAAAACAAAATTAGCTGCGTTGTGGCAGGGCCTGTAGTCCCAGCTACTTGCAGGAGAATGGAGTGAACCCTGGGAGGCGGAGGTTGCAGTGAGGTCGAGATCGACATCGCACACTGCACTCCGCCTGGGCGACAGATAGAGGCTCTGTCTCAAAAAAAAAAAAAAAAAAAAAAAGTAAAAAAAAAAATATATATATATATATAACTAGCATATTAAAATATGGAAATACGTAGGATAGTTGCGGTGGCTCATGCCTGTAATCCCAGCACTTTGGGAGGCGGAGGCAGGCAGATCACCAGAGCTCAGGGATTCAAGACCAGCCTGGCCAACATGGTTAAATCCTGTCTCTACTAAAAACACAAAAATTAGCCGGGCGTGGTGGCACACACCTGTGGTCTCAGTTACTTGGGAGGCTGAGGTAGAATTGCTTGAACCTGGGAGGCGGAGGCTGCAGTGAGCTGAGATCACGCCATTGCACTCCAGTCTGGGTGACAGAGTGAGAATCTGTCTCAAAAAATAGATAGATAGATAGATAGATAGATAGATAGATAGATAGATAGATGTGATAGGAGAATAGAATTTAGGCTATATTTTCATGTAACAAAGCATCATATATTATACAATATAATATGTACTTTATCATATGCAAATTTCATTGAGAAGATTGGCTCTGTTTAGGCAAACGATTTTGTTTCTTGAAAACCAAAGCCTAATATTTTATACCTATAAAGAATCCAAATTATTAAAATTGCAACAGAAAGGTTTGTGGTTGGATATTAGAAAGAACTTCTTGATTTTCCAAATATTGGGGAAAAGTTTTCTAGGGAGGATGTTGTCTCTTCTTCCTTAAGGGATTTAGCTTGGAAACTGTCCGTCCTAGAGGGGACCTGACTTCTGGAATCTAGACAGATCAACAAGATGTAAACTTCCATCTGGAGCCAATAACTGGGGGCATGATTAAATAATGATTGGGATCTTTCTAAAAGGAAAGGTTAGAGTGACATGAAGAATTAAAATAATTTTCTACTTAATCGAGTGTATCTAAATGCAATAGTTTTTTTGGCCAAAATATCTGCTTTGGAAATCTTAGCCAATTACTGATCAAGCTGAATTTGGGTCTGAATGACTGTACAGATTGTGATTTTTCTGCAGTTGTTTCGAGGGAGAGAAAGTTTTAAGAGGGCTCCTTTACTATTCATTCTCTCCTCTGAAGAGGAAGATCTCTTTCCGGCACTAAGTATCTACCTTACCCCTGAGTGTAGAGAGAGGGATGGCTGGGAGGAGAGAAGAGGGATAGGCAGAGCTGGGGTGGAGAGGTCAGTGGAGGATCTGGGCTATAATTAGCCTCAGCAGGCAGAGGATGAAGTGGGGCCCTACAGGCCATCTTCTGCAAAGTGAGGACTGAGAGCACATCCCAAGAAGATCTGCAGTGGGGCCAGCAAGTGCTTGTCAGAGACTTGGGTGAAAGATGGGTAGGTGAATTCAGCAGTGCTCTTTAGGGAGTCTCAGAAATTGTGCCTATGCTCTGATGCCCCAACAACAAGATTAAACATAACTGAAAGGGACTGTTAAAGTCTAGAACATCGTGTCAAAAAAGAAGTTTGGTGGCTCTTTTTATATGAAATGGCCTACTTAAAAAAACAAACAAACAAACAAAACCAAAAAACAAAAGAGTAAACATGACCAAATGTTGGGGGAAGTGGCAGAGGATGAAAGTCAGAGGAAAACTTGGCTAGGATACTTTTTAATACTCATATTTATTGAATACCGGGCACCTGGCAGACAACACCGCACCCAATTACCTGCTTGTTGAAAAGATTTCACTCTCTACTCATTTAAATAAAGATAAATGCATGATTATTGGTGTAAAGATACTAATTAAAATTTATTGACCAGGCACAGTGGCTCACGCCTGTAATCCTAGCACTTTGGGAGGCTGAGGCAGGAGGATCACTTGAGCCAGGAGTTCAAGACCAACCTGGGCAACACAGTGCGATATCGTCTCCACAGAATATTTTTAAATTAGCCATAAAAAATAAATAAATAAAATAAATAAATAAAAGGCCAGAGGAGGTGGCTCATGCCTGTAAATCCCAGCACTTTGGGAGGCCGAGGCGGGCGGATCACTTGAGGTCAGGAGTTCAATGCCAGCCTGGCCAACATGGTGAAACCCCATCTCTACTAAAAATATAAAAATTAGCCAGGTGTGGTGGCAGGTGCCTGTAGTCCCAGCTACTTGGGAGGCTGAGATAGGAGAATCGCTTGAACCCAGAAGGTGGAGGTTGCAGTGAGCCGAGATCCTGCCACTGCACTTCAGCCTGGGTGACAGAGTAAGACTCTGTCTCAAAAATAAATAAATAGCCAGCCCGGCGCGGTAGCTCATGCCTGTAATCCCAGCACTTTGGAGGGCCGAGGCAGGCAGATCACCTGAGGTCAGGAGTTTGAGGCCAGCCTGGCCAACATAGCGAAACCCTGTATCTTTACCAAAACTACAAAAATTAGCCGGGCATGGTGGCAGGTGCCTGTAATCCAAGCTACTCAGGAAGGTGAAGCAGGAGAATTGCTTGAACCCAGGAGGCAGAGGTTGAAGCGAGCTGAGATTGCGCCACTGCACTCCAACCTGGGCAACAAGAGTGAGACTCTGTCAAAAAAAAAAAAAAAAAAAAAAAAAAAAAAAAAAAAAAAAAAAAAAAATTAGCCAAACATGGTGGCTCGCACCTGTAGTCCTAGTTACTCAGGTGGCTGAGATGGGAGGACCATGTGAGCCCAGGAAGTTGAGGCTGCAGTGAGCTGTGACTGCACCACTCCACTCCAGCCTGTGTGACAAAGTGAGACCTTATCTCAAAAAATAAAAGAAAATTTGTTAAAATTGCCCCCACCAGATTCATGTGGGGTAGGTCATTGTCGAACACCAAGAATTACTTAAGAGCACAAGACATCAGCCATAATAAACAGTTAATATATTGTTTGTGAAGACTAAATAATATATACTAAAGAATATACATATATATTAATGTAGAGTACATTAGAGGCATTTAATTCTTCCATTTATTTCACAGACAGAGAAACTGAGGTCCAGAAAGGGGAAGAGACTTGCTCAGGCATAAGTTAACTTTTTTTTTTTAATGACTCAGGGTTATCATGATTGCAAGTAATTCCTCAGTCTAATGGTCCTTTGCTTTCACTGTAATATTAATGAGACATGCTTCTTAAAAGAATGATTCACTAAGAGCAGGGCAGACTGACCAGCAGCTTTCCGGGCTGCACTGAAACCTTCCCACTCCAACCACAGCGAATTTATAACCACTCTGTGCTACAGACCACTCACAATTGGTCCTGACCCAAGAGGAACCCTGCCCCAGTCAGGATGGAATGAGTGAGTGCAGCCACTTGGAGCTGCCCTCTAATCTGCCACCACCACTGGGGTGTGCTGCCCTATCTGGGAACCACCCCTCTTCCTCTTACTTCTCCATGGCCAACTGGGAAAACTCAAGCTAAAAAGGATGACCCCAGAGATGAAAGAAGGAAAAGAAGTTAATCTGGAACACAGGGATCCTAAATTGCAATCCTTTATGAATCCCAAATTGCCAGGCATTCCCTTGAATCTGAATTGGGTGGGGAAACTGAAAATGGGAGTCACTTTCTTCTGCAAATGCATTGCCTCTTTGTTCTGTTGTGGTATCATCAGAGATGGTGAGTTTCATAAATTTGGAAAGGAGAGAGCCAGCAACCTTGTGTGTTTCCCGTAAAAAGAGTTTCAGCTCCTCTCCAATAATCAGCCAAAGGCAATACCTTGACTAAGAACTCTCACCCCTAGCATATCCAAAGTACCTGAATCTAAACAGGTACATTGAGCTTTTGGTTGGCTCCCCACTACTTTGGCAGGAAGGAATCAGGACTGATGCAGGCCCAGGCAGGAACAAAGATTCCCTGCCATTTGAGCTACTGGTTTGGGTTAGGAGAATTGGAAGCCAGGGGCCAGGTAAAGTGAGTCAAAAATTCTGAAGCATGGAGGAAGGCAGAAAGCAAGGTGGCACTATGATCTAGCAGTACTTCTCAAATTTTAAGTGTATATAAATCACTTGGGGAGCTGCTAAACTGCAAATTCTGATTCAGTAGGTCTGATTCAGGGGCCTAAGATTCTGTATTTCTAAGTAGCTCACAGGTAGTGCTGATGCTGCTGGTCCATGGAGCAGCCAGGCTCCAGAGAACTGGTGCATCAGATGCCCTTGAGTGCTGCAAACCATGATGGGGGATAGAAATTCTCTCCCGCAGAGCCAACTCTGCATTTTTTTTGGCACTGAGGAAGGGTGCTCCCCTTTTGACCAAAGAAACTGGAAGGTAGGCCATTAGCAAGATCCTTCTGATATTCTTGATCTTTGTAACAACCTGCTATAGCTAGCTGCAAGAGCATTTTTAATTAGACCAAATTATCTAGTTTGACTGTCCATAGAAATCAAAGCCCCAGCTGAAATATCTGTTCATTTTGCTAGTGTAGAGATGGCTTGTGTGCTATGATATTTAAGATGTTAAACACTGCCTGTGGGCATATTTTATGGAGAAATAAACACGCAGCCCAATGAGATGTATAGCGTTGTTTTAATATATTGTATATTCACTTATTTATGGGGAAAATAAACACACAAGCCAATAAGCTGTGTATTATTACTTTAATATATTGAATTTATTTCATACCTATATGTTTTATGAGGGAAAATAAACTAAGATACACGCTATTATTATAACACATCTAATTGTTCTATATTAATTTATTTATGAGAGAAATAAGTGCAATTTAACATGATGTAAGATTATTTAATGCACGAGATGAAATCTATATTAAGACAGTTTAAGGGATTAAATTCCAGCTAACTAAGATGTGTGTACTTCCCACACTGAGGGACCCATTTAAAACTATGCAAAGGGCCTGTCTAGTCCTCTGTGTCACAACCTATGTTGGCTCCTGGCTTATCCTGACAATTGCTGCCTCTGGGTACCTGGTACTCTAAATCCCGGTCCTGTTGGTCCAGGGGAAAGTCTGGAGGCCCAGGAAATAAACTGCTTTTTGAGAAGGGCAACATCTGCCGGGGAGATAGCCCCGCAGTGTCTGTTTCTGAGCGGGAGAAATATTAAGGAAACCTAAGTAGGATGGATGGCTTTCCGGAGCCCTTTAAATCTCCACCTTCCCATCGATCCTTGCTTCCCGCTTACCAGGTTTACAAGGAACCAGGCAGGCTGTGGTGGGGGATAGACAGGACATGGTGTTGATACGGAAAATGAAGTTGTTGGTCAAGACAGGTGGGTCTGCATTTAGAGAAAGCTCTGGCCTGGCTTCAAATCCCACAGCGAAGGATCAAAAGTCAGACTGGATGAGGCACACCCAGGCCCGCAGACCCGCCGCTCTCCTTCCCTTCCCTTCCCACCCGGACTCTCTTTCCATCTCGCGCCCTCAGCGTCCGTTGAGCTCACTTTAAACATAAAAAAATCAAACAAACAAAAACGAAGGTGGGACTCCCAGGCTCCCCTTCTTCCCTGGCCTCTGGAAAATCCGGCTGGGAGGACGCGGGGGCGGGGGCAGGGGCAGATCCCGGCTGGGCCGGCGCCTCCCGCAAAGGCTGTCATGGCGGCCACAGCCTCTTCCCTCGCCACCTCCCGCCCGCCGCCTGGCTCCAGCGCCATTTTGAGCATCGTCTTTGCTTCCCTGTCTCACTCCCACTCTCCTCGCTCCTCCTTCTCTCCCTGCAGGTCCAGCGCCTGGCGACGCTGCCGGGCCTCCCTGGGCTTCTCGCCCGGCTGCTTCTCGGATGGTCCCCCAAAGCCCAGAAGCCCCAGAGTCCGTGGGTGTCCCGGCAGCGCCACATTTCTCAGCTGGCCTCTTTTCTTGCCCACTTGGAAGCAGTTACCATCCCTGGGTGCGGGGCCCTGCTTCCCGAGAAAATCCCCGACTCCACTCCACTCCTTGGAGAGCCACCTACAACTCCCAAAGAGGCCCGGCTCATGCCCCAGGCCTCTCGTCCCTAGGCTTCTTGAGTTCAGAAAAAGGCCCTATACCGGCTTCGGTCATAAGAAGCAAGAAGTCTAAGGAAGCCCTTGGATTCTTCCCAATTCCAGGAAACTTCTGCCCCCGCCACGACCCCAAAGCCCGTCCCCAGGCTTCCTCTCCTTGCACCCTCCACTGTTCGCTGTATACTTTCTCCCTCCACCTACCCACCTTTATTTCTAAACAGAGGCCCCAGGACCACCCGCTCAGGACCAAAGGCCCTCTGCTGAGGGGCAGGGAGGTGACCGAGCTTCCTGCAAACTCCCGACTCTTGCCAGAGCCGTGGGCGAAGCGGCCATCAATCGGGTCACCTTTGTACCACCCGGACTTCGCCGGCCCAGGAGGCTTTGCTGCCACATAGGCCGCTGAACCGAATCAACTTCGCACAGGTCCTGGAGGGGTGAGGACCGGCCTTGGGGCCGCGGGGAAAAAGGTTAAGTCCCAACACAAACACTCGTTTTCGTATTATAAAGACATTTATTTAATCTATGAAAATAATGTACAATAAATACTTTCCCCTTTTCCTATTATTAAAGAATTTTAATAAATAATCTACAGTCTAAAACATAAAAAAGAGGAAAATAAGTCCCTCTAGTTTTTTTTAAGAAAGTCCTCCTTGAGTTTAATTATTCCTGAGATTTCACTGGAAGGAGTCTACCAAACGGAATTTTCTGTGTGAATTTTAAAAGATGCCCGAGTGCCCAATATTTTAGAAGAAGAAAGGGAGTGGATTAAACGCTAATTCAGTAATACCTGAATTTTAGCAAAACACGTAAGTCTATGCGACTGGGGGTGGGAGAGGCTCGATTTTTCCAGTAGATGACCAAGGAGCGCGGTGGTTGAAAGGACCGGGAGGAGGAAACGGGTTAGGGAAACTGCAGGTCGATGGCACAGAGCGTGCTGGTGAAGAAGTCCAGCTCTTCCTCGGAAAAGGGGACCAGACTGTCGAGAGAACCCTGTAGGCTAGGGGAGAGGCCTCCGGATAGCTGGAGACAGGAGTCGGCCGCGAAGAAGTTAAGGTCGGGAAGGAAAGGCGAATCCTGGCGCTCCGGGAAAACATCTTCTGGCAATGGTCCCGGCTCCTGCCCGCCCGCCCCGCGCAGCGCGCAGCCAGGGCTCGGCGCGCCCGCGCCCTCTAAGCCACCGGCTAAAGGCCGGGGATCCGCGGCGCTTAAGGCCCCCGGCACCACCTCCGGCGGGTGAGAGCAGGCTTCCCACGCCGCCCGCGAGGCGGAGGGGCCGCCTGGGCTGACCGCGGGCTCCTCGACAGGGTCGCCGGTGTCCTCCAGGGCGCCCGGGCAGGCAGGCTCCCCATCCGGCGGCTCTCGGTGCTGTGTCTGCCGCTTGTGCTTCATGCGCCGGTTCTGGAACCAGACTTTGACCTGCCTTTCGGTGAGATCCAGCAAGGCCGCGATCTCGACGCGGCGTGGCCGGCACAGGTACTTATTAAAGTGGAATTCCTTCTCCAGTTCCAGCAGCTGTGTGTTCGTGTAAGCCGTGCGCAGCCTGCGCGCCCCGCCGCCACCAGCCTCTGGCAGTCCCAGGCCATCTGCAGGGAAAACAAGCTGGGCGTCAAAGCGGGCCGTGTACTCAGCCCAATCTTAGTTCGGACTACTCCATCCGCCAAAACCAGTATCACCTCTCCCCTTCCTCGCCACCCCACCCCCGCCCCCACCCCACAGCGGCTCGCTTTCACGGCTTTTGGGTTTTCTTCTCTCCCTCCCTAGTCGACAGCCCCGGCCCTGGTCAGGGCAAAGCATTCAGAGCCGCCCACGGGCCACGCAGGGGGCGGAGAGCGGCTCCCTTCGGCGCCGGAACCTCAGATCCCCCCTCCCAAGTCCTCCCAGTGGACCCCTCAATTCGGAACTTTACAACTCAACCGGAGCGAGGGTCATAAAGATTGTTCTTCACCCCTCTTCCTTCCTAGCTCTGAATTCTTCCTCTTCTCCTAGAGTTGGGGCAGAAAGGACCGAATCTTTTTCTGCTTCTATAGTCTATCCCAGCAACAACATATTCATTCCCCTACACAGATACGGGTGAAAACCTCAATCAAATCATTTTCTTCTAGCAGAAAAAAGGCGTTTCCCCAACCAGCTTTCAAAATCAGCTGTAGGGAGAGAGAGGGAGAAAAAAAAAGACGCTGGCAGCGGCCAGGCCTGACCCCCAGTGGGATATTCTACTTCCCCATCCCAGGAATGGACGGGGTAAGGAACCCCAACAGGCTTGCCACCTTTTTTTTTTTCAACCTCCTTCCACTGCTTTTTCTCCCCCTCTTCTAGGTGCCCCTCACCCCACCCCCACCACGCTTACCGACCTGCAGGCGATCCGACCCCGGAGGCCGGGACAGCGGAGGCGGCCGGGGAAGGAGACGTGGCGGATTGGCTGGGTTTCTTGGCGGATTTCTTCTCTTTCATCCAAGGGAACTCGGGGGCCGGGGGGGCAGCGGGGAGCGGCGGCGGTGGCGGCGGCAGAGCAGGCCCATCTTCGGCTCGCTTTTGGCTCCTGGGTCTCTGAAGGGTGGAGGCGCCGGGCTGGAGGCTGGGGAAGGTTTGCTCGAAAGGAGGAGGAGGAGGAATTAATGTCGACTCCTTGATTGATGAAGTTTGAAATGTCTCCAAGACAGCGGGGAAGGAAGTCAGACACTCGGCGAGCGATGGCTGGCTGTTTATAAACCCAATCTCCCTCTCAAATTCAAAATTCATGGCTTTCAATGGGGGGGGGGGGGGCTGCTGGGGGGGGCGTCAGGAGGGAGGATCGGAAGGGACCCCCCCTCCTGCCCCCCCAGATTTATGTAATGGAGCGATTTTGGGAGGGGGAGATTTCGGTCTCTCTTTTTTTTTTTTTTATTTTGGGCCTTTATAATTGTATATTGCTGATAAATACAAGCGTATGGGGACTCTCTCTATTAAACCCAGGACTCCGGCGAAATTACAGGGAATTCGTGGTCACGGGACCGGCCTCCGCCAATCGCTCGTCTGGGCCTGGTGGAAAACAGAGAGCATTATTTGCTTTAATTGATTCAAAAACACCAGAGGACCATGACCTGGACACCATGAGCCCCCATTCCTACACCAGTGCCTCACACGCTCTCTCCCCAGTGCCTCCCTTTCTCCAGAAAAGCTAGAGAAACCACTTCCTCATCCCTTTCGGAGGTTAGAAGGTTTCAGAAGCTTGGAAAAGAAGAGACTCTAAGGGAGAAACCTTCCTCTTTTCCAAATGTTTTAATAGAGTAAATTAAGGCTTTCCTTATGTGGCTTATGTGGCCAGCAGCATCCTCTTCCCTTCTCCCCTTCCCCAAGAAAAGATGAGTGAGGATCCCTGCATTGGAGGAAGAGGGAGTCGAAAGAGGCTTCCACTCTTTGAAAAAGGTCAGTGTTAAGGTGCAAATAAGAAAGAGATTTATAATCATCAGCACCACTATTCCCATGTTAACCCTCCAAAAGCAACAGTTAAATCTTGGGAAATGGACAGGAACTCCCAGGTGGACACATAAGAGTGAGATGGAGCATGAGGGGCATTTTTGGGCCTCTGGCCTCCATCGCTGTGTGGCCTGGCTTCTCTTCTCTGCCTAGTGTTTGCAGCACTGCCTCTTCCCCTTGTGTCCCCCTGCTTTCCTCACTTTCAGGCATCCATGCTTCTCTGTTACACCCCTCTCCCCCTGAAAACAAGCAGAGTCTAAGATGTGCATGTACCCACTCAAGCCTCAAGCTCGTATCTGTATCCATATCCAGGGACATGAACAACAACTGAGGTAGCCACTGATTTAACTTAGAGCACTCTCAAAGTTCAGATCAGAGTATGTGTGTGCATGAATGTGGTGGGGAGCTTTTCCCCTAGGACAAAGAGACTTTCCCTCCCATTTTTGCCATTGTGCTAGCTAAAAAAAAAAATCCCTGACAAGGAAGAATTCCCTGAAGATGATGCGGGTGGAAATAATGACCACTGAGATGATATTCCATTTCTGGCTCCTGAGGGGAAATGCTTTTAAAATTTATTTTATTTTGAGGAGATCAAGATAGTCTGAAGTTTAGAGTGTTGTAATTTACTATAGAAAGAGGGCACAAGACTCTGAGCCCCAAGCAATTGGTGGGAAACTAGGCCTCAAAGCAGAAAATGAAAAGTCGATCTGGAGGAAGATTTTTAAATAAGTGGGTCAGAGGGACGGAGAGGAGATGAGGCGATCAATCTTAGCCCCCTGACAGCTCCCTCCAATTGCATCAAAGAATTTGGCTCTTTGGGAAAGTAGAGGGAACAGCCAAAATTTCACATCCCTTAAAAGGCCTGGGGTGGGGTGGGGTGCAAAAGAGAAAGGTGATTCTGGGAGAGCTGGGAAACAGATGGGAAATGGGGACAGAGGGAAAGCGCTAAGTTGGGTGGAAAGTTTGCCTGGAGAACTCCCACGGCTCTGGCCTCCCCTCCCCCTCCTCTCTCCCTGCAGCCCTGCTAGGAGGAGAAGGCTGGTTAGCAGAGAAATGGCAACTGAGCCCGGAGCTGGAACTAGAAACTTTCTGTCAATGTAACATCTGCGTGGGTGGTGGTGAGTATTTAAAAAGAAGAGCAGAAAAGTCTGAGTAGAAGCATGAGGGTGGGGGAGCGGAGGATGAAGAAAGGGGAGTTGGAGGTGGGGGCTGCAGGGACCGGGGAGGCATGCTCTGGAGGGCTGAGAACAGAGAGAGCTGCTCTGACCTGGGCAAAGTGGCCAGCGACAGTAGTGTGCAACTCGACTCCAAATAAAACAATTTTTGCCATTTAGAGGTGTAGATGGGGCATAGAAGAATCCAAATAGTAAGCAGCGTCTGGAAGTCATGCAGGGAGGCCTGAGAGTGGATTCTCCCTCTGGCCATCCCCTTGAACACCTCTGAAAGTTTAGCAACAGCTTCTCCAGCTGGCTGAAGGATCCAGAGCTTATCTTGGGCAACTCGGGCAGAGACTGTCCCTGCAGGAAATACAGCTCTCTCTAACCCTTACTGACAGATTTTATGGCCAGATTAGCAAACAGCGGAAAACTTGGGTGTTAAAAGGGGCCAAGAGAACCCTCCTTCTCAGAGACATCTCTCCCCCGCCCCCCTGTCCTGCTGTGAATTTTACAGCAAGGATATTTTACCCTCATCTTTGGCTGCTTTAGCTGAGCGCCTGGAATCTTCCAAAGAGAAGGATAGGGAACACCAAGCCAAGTTGGTTCTTATTTTTCTTGTTTGCAATTCCAGCTCTGAGCCAAAGCTCTGTTTTTCAAACTTAAGCTAAATTATCTTTCTTGGCCTCTTTCCTGCTAGATAAATAAGCAACCCAACCCACCCCCAGAATCAAACATGGTGCTTCATCTAGTTATATCATTCAGAAAATGTTATTCAGGGAAGAAGAGAGAAAGAGAAAGAAAGAAAAACCCTTGAGCGTTATTTGATCCCAATCAAACTTTGCACGCTCTTATGCCTTTAAATTATAGCCTGACCCAATGCTAAATTGCTTGCTGCTTGGATGAGCCGAGTCCAGTTAAAATCCTACTTGGTGGTGGGGAAGGGGGAGGGTGTAGAATTCAGGTTGCTTTTTTATTGTTATTTATTGTTGCATAAAGACTATAATTACTAACCTTGGACTGCCAGGATGCAACATAAAAATGAAAATCAGCCCTCGCTTTAAGGCAGGGCCTGGAACGATTCTCACTCCCCCACCATGACTACCACCAAATATATGCTCCTAATTAAGCAATGCAGGCACATCGCTTACAATTAGAATTATGCAGCTCTTCAGCAAGCAGCCATCGCTTCTCTTTCAACGAATTAGCTCCATATTTCAGCCGCCCTGTCTTCTCGCTCTTATCGGCTCCAGAGACTCGGCGGTGACATTTCATCTTTGACAGACCCTCTCTATTCTCACTCCAATGTGATAAAACTTTTATGGAACCACGACTAAGAAATGAAGTTTTCCCAAGGATGGTGGAAACAGAGCCGCACTTTAGCCTGGGGACCGTTTTACTTACGCGTAGATCCAATAGCTTCTCCCACCCTCCTCTCCCCTTTCTCTGGCAGGGGAAATCAAATGTGCTTCCCCTCCCTCTGCCTCGAGTTTTATTTAGTGATTTAATTTTACTTAGTTTTAAAGTTTGACCTGAGAAGTCTAGTCCTTAGATTTTTTTTTTTAGATTAATCATTTTTCTTTGTTTTCATTTTAGACCCAATGGTGGTTGGGCTTCGGGTCACGTGACATCTTCTTTGTAGCTCCGGAAGAGGATTGCGAAGTTTAGGTTTCCTGGAAGAAACCGTAATCTGCCAGATTTTCTTGTTGGTAGTGGGAAGGGGTGGGGGGTGGTGCATGGAGGTTGTGGCCAAAGGCGCTAACAGACGAAAGGTCGATGAATGAAAAACCTAGAGGCATAGAGGCCAAACAGAAAAACCTACAGAGAACACCCAAGAGTCCCCCTTACTTCTCCCAACTTGTCACTTAAACCACAGCTAAAGAAGTTGGCAAAATGTTACAGGCTCTTATGAGTGAGAAAATGGTATTTAAACTTAAGACATATCAAGGGGGAGACAGGAACCTGGGCAGTGGACAAAAAGGCCAGGGAAGGGTCTTCAATGTCCTTGTCCTTCTTCCCTTGGGGGAAATTTGGCAGTCAACAGCCTTGCTCTGCTATCTAAATTGGACCACCAGGACAAGATAAAATTGATAACAGAAAGTTTATTCAAGAATTGTTTGACAGACAACCCTTTTAGGTAAGGAAAAACGTAACTACTGAAGAACAAAGAAAGTTCCAAGAGGGAATTAACTCTAGTTCTACAAATTCAGGACTATACAGTGACAATCAGGAGCTGAGTTCATGCCTTTTAGAACTAATTACAATTGCTCATAAGTACGAGTTTAACATAAATCTACAGCTCTTTTCTAGAGTACAATAGTAACTAAAATAGCTGGTTTTACATGACAGGAAACACAATGTCCTTTGTAACAAGTAAATACTAAAAAAGTACATTTTTTTCCTTTTTTTCCCTCATATAAATACATAATGTAGGGGGATAAATAATACAAAAAAGAAAATATTTTAACAGGCTATAACCAATAAATATATATGAAAATGTTCACTAGAACACACGCTTTTTTGAGCAATGCTGGACTTCTGCAGGCCCAGACATCTCTCACAGTTGTTTTTACATCCATTAAAATGTAAACTCTAAGTGCAACAAAAGTGTCCTGTCAGGAGGCTGAGCAAGGCACGCAGGCCCTGCCCAGCCCCTGCCTGGGACAGACAGTTTGTTCAAATATACCCTGTTTTCACGTTAAGTCAAGAAAGCAACAGAAAAAAAGTATAGAACCTTGCGTCACCAACTGCTTTCTGTGGAGAGAGGGGGATGGAGCTGGAGCTGAGATGGAGGCAGCAGAATGGGCAAACCTTCAGTCCTAACAACCTGCCTGCCCAAGCCTACACACTTTTCCTTAGAAGAAAAAAAATATATAATTTATAATATAGGCAGCTCTTTCAGGATCTCTCACCATCCCTGAGCCCTCTAAAACTGTAATTGATGGGGTGGGATGTATAGATATTAATGTCCTAGAGCAGAAAACCTGGGGCTAGAAATGGAGGGGGTAGATACCTCAATAAACCTCAAATAAATGGGAACAAATTTGAGGTTTTGGGAAAGTTGGAAGGGAACGTGCTTTGTGCCCTTTGGGTTTGAAATGTGTTTTCTTATTTTTTAAAGGATAACTGAAAAAAATCAAGATTTGGGGGGAATTACCTACAAAGATATAAGGTAAGTCCATTGGTTGGTGATGGCCTAGCCATCTTGTCTGGTTTGTAAAATGTGCTTCTCTGCCTCATCCTATCTCGTCTTCCTCTACCCCACTCCAGGACGTAGAATTCCAACTTGGTAGTGCTGGAGCCCTGGGGTTGACGGGGTCATCTCCAATCTGCTGTGGATTCCTTTCCGATGGGTTGGCAGGCAGATGGAACAAGGGGTGGACTTAAAAGCAATCTCTCAGGCCAGGGGGAGGGGAAGAAGCTCCAGGCCGGTTCTGGCCAGGAAGCCTGCCTACCATCTCCCTGGCCCCTCTTTCAGACCTCCAGACTGCCCCCCAGAGCTCCATAGTTTCCCTCTTCCTCTCCATCTCCTAACCCTCGTCCGCCTTTTCCCATCACAGGTGTGTTAATTTGGGCGCTTCTTGGATTCTACCCTGAGGAGGAGGCGCGTGGTGAGAGGAGAGGTCTGTGTAGGTGGGGTGGGGGTCGCAGGGTCCGTGGTGCTGGCTGGGCGCCATAGGGGGCGCCCCGTTGTAGTCCAGGTTCCCGGAAGGATGATGGGAAAGGTGGTTGAGGCCATAGAGGGAGGGGCCGGCAGGGGGCGGGCAGCGGATCCGCGTAGCCCCCGCCCACATACACCGGACTGCTCTGCATGGTGGGCGTCCCGTAGGCGCCCCCGTTGGCTTGGAGGACGTGCGGCTCATACTCGGGTGCCGGGGTCGGAGGGTACTTCTGCGGGGCGCCGCAGCCTTTGAGAGGGGGCTGGTAGTTGGAGGGCAGCGCGTAGGCATTCTGGTGGGCTTTACCGAAGGCGGGTGGGGACGGGCTCTCGTAGCTGGGGGTCATGGAGTGTAAGGCGTTCATGAAGCCGGCCGTGGACTGCATGGGCTGCGGGGGACTGCCGGCTGGAGATGGGCCCCCTGACGACGAGGCCAGTCCCTTGGCCTTCTGGTCCTTCTTGTACTTCATGCGCCGGTTCTGGAACCAGATCTTGATCTGCCGCTCGCTGAGGTTCAGCAGGTTGGCCATCTCCACACGGCGAGGCCGGCACAGGTAGCGGTTAAAATGGAACTCCTTCTCCAGCTCCACCAGCTGCGCGCTCGTGTATGCCGTCCGCGCCCGCTTGGACGCCGCCGACCCCGGGGGGCTCTTGTCTCCTCCCCCGCCGCCGCCGCCACCGCCCCCACTGCCACCACTGCA
>NW_016815820.1:2801918-2834114 GCF_001698545.2 Rhinopithecus bieti | reverse complement strand
TTCATTTCCACTAAAATATAAATAAATAAATAAATACTATATGCCTTTCAAGACTGCCTAGATGTAGAATCTATGGCAAAAACCATTGCTTCTCTCCTGCCTGTGCACTAGCCCCTCACCTCCCCTAGTTCCTCTCTCCCTCTCTTTCCTCCCCAACTCTGGGATAAGATGGCTCAAGGGAGGGGACACTAGGAGACTCCAAAATAAAAGCATCATCAACACCCTCCTCTGAGCCCAAAGGCTTCTGTGCTTCCAGCCTTTGCCTCCTTCCAAGTCGGTTTAGGTCTCTTGCCCAAGCAAAGTCTAGCCTGAAGGGAAACCAAAGGATCTCCTAAAAAACATGCAGGAGAAGCAAGTTAGTCAGAGAAGCTTCTCTTGTGAGGTGTCCTCTCCACTTCCCACCACTCCCCCACCAGGAAGACAACAACAGCCTGACCTAGATACCTCCTGAGGATTTTTAACCTCAAGAGTCAGCTGAACCGAGACTCATCTGTCCATGGCCCTGCTGCAGGTACCACCACCTCCAGCTCCTGTCTTGGCTCAGCCAAACCTGGAATTGGGCAGCCAATGGCCCTGTGGGGCCCCCAAATGGAACAGAATTGTTTCAATTTCCTGGGCCATGCCAGTTGGTGCTGTGACCATTTGGCCCAGGTCTCTCCCCCGACCTCTCTTTTTTTTTTTTTTTTTCATGAGACTTCATTTTTCCCACCCTTTCCTTCACAGTCTGTTTTCTTTGATTTCCCCCAAAGAAAATAAGAAACAAGAAGTTACAACTGCTAGACTTTTCTACTGAGACAGGGAAAGTGCTTTCCAAAAGAGAAAGTTATTCCCGAGGAAAATAATCAACAAAGCAATTTTAACAATATTATTCTCTGGGTTAGAAACAGAGGTATTCCTGTTGACTGAGGTTCCCTGAGGCAAAAAAATAATAATAATAACTATTTTAATACAGCCTTTTAAAAGTGTGCCAGAAAAATAAAGATTCAAACTAACATAGGATTTTGTTCTGAAACTTCTGACTGCATTTTTTTCCCCTCTGTCTCTCCCAACTCTTCACCACCACTTTTCATAAAACCTCCATACTGCCATGTGTGTTTGGAAAACTTTAATCTCATTCAGCCTAGCTGGTCAACTCCAAAGAAAACTAAACATAGGAAAATAAAATAAAAGAAGTGTAGGTGAAGAAAGTCCCTCCCTCACATAAATCTCCTTCTTCATGGCACAGATTTATACTCAAAAAGGAATCAGTGTAACCCTGAGTTCGGACTGGTTTCTGGAAATACACATGGGTCTGCAAAGCAGCAGGTCCTTCCAGGGAGAACCAGAGTTCAATTGACCAGGCTGACCCAATCCCTTTATTATTATTACCATTAGCCTCTGCTGACTTAACCAAAATTAGCTTCAGAGCAGCCCTGGTTGAAGGGGGAATTAATTAACAAGCATTAGTTGTGGTTGTTATTAATAGATAGAGAAGAGAATGAAATAAAAACGTTGGAGGGGGTTGGCTGGCTGGGCCCTGGCTTTATTTAGTCTAAATGATTGTTACAGCAATAATAATGATGACGATGATGATGATGATGATAGTAATAATAATAAAACAATAATTTAACTAGACGCCTGGGGCCGAAATTCCTGCCGCTCCCCTTGCAATAAACCCCAAACCATCGCGGGACGGAGGCCAGGCCAGTGTGGAAAGCGAAGGAGCTAGAGACGCGATAGGAAAGAATGGAGACTCCGCCGGTGGTGCAGACAGGGCTGGGAAGGTTTGTGCACCCGGGTAGTCCCTGGCTGCTGCTGCCAGGCTGCCTCGGCCGGTCGCTGCTGCCGCGGCGGCTGGCGACGACCTACCAGCCACCTACGATGGCCCAAGGAGGGGAAGAAGAGCAAGCGATCAGGACACCAAAACGGTTATCGGAGACAGGTTCCCAGCACACCAGCCGGCCGAGGGCCGAGCCCCGCGGGCAGCAGCAAGTTTGGGAGCCGGAGGTAACCGAATTAAAAAGCGCCTTAGAAACTCCGCTTCGGGACTTGGCTCAGCAGGGCTCCAGGTTGGAGGGCGCCGAGGCCTGGCGGACGGGACAGTGGGAAGAGGGAAAGGTGCCGAGGGGGCCCGAGATCTGGGATCCAGAGCAAGAGGGGGTGGGGAACAGCTCTACCAAGCCAAACAGATCTATTTCCCTTGCCTCCATGTTGGAAAAATTCTGGTTCCATATGGCTCCTCCGGAGGGAGGGAGGGAGGGAGACGGTGGCTGCCGGCTTCCCCCCAGGGTCTCGCTGGAGAAGGGAGATGAGCCCCCCCAAGAACCCCACCTTGCCAAGCACACCCCAGGGACTGCCAGGAGACTAACAATAGCTGGGGAAGCCCCGAGAGAGGGGATAGGCCATCTTCCAGGACTTAAAAAAATTAATGGGAGGAAGAAAAATAAAATAACAAGAAAGGAAGAGAGAGAAAGGTTGAGGCTTTCTTAGCAGCCGGGGAGAAAATTCAGCCCTGGATCTGGCTGCTGAAAGAAAAGAGAGGAGAAAAGAGGAGAGAAGCAGGAAGAGAGAGGGGAGAGAGGGAGAGAGAGGGAGAGAGAGAGAGAGGGAGAGAGAGGGAGGGAGGGAGGGAGGGAGAGAGAGAGAGTCGCTGCGTGGAAGGAAGCTTAAAGCTTGTGAACTCTTCTTGAACCGAGATTGGAGTCATATGGGCCATAAATCATTGAGACATACTCTCCGCCATTCACAAACTGATAGCCTATTTCAGTCCAGCTTACCTTAGCCACCGACGAGGGGAGAACAGGCAGACATAATATATATTCACATCGAGCCCCAGCGCGAGCGGCAGGCGAGAAATCTCCCCTCCTTGAAGGCAAAGGAAAAAAAGACCACTGTTTAAAGCTGCGTCGCCCCCCGCCCCCCCGCCCCGCAAAGCCACCCCGGCTGGGGAGCCTGAGGGGCAGACCGGCCAGAGGAGCCGCGCGGCGTCCGCTTCAATTCACTCGGCTTAGGAGCAGGGGTGCGCAGGAGGGAGGGGGTGGGGGAGCGGGAAAAAAAATAGAAGACCGAAAGGTGCCGGGCGGCTCAGCTCGCCAGAATCCAGCTCCGGGCTCCAGCAGGGCTAAGCCGCCACAATGTGGTTGCCCTATAAGACTGGTACGCCCTACTCTCCGTAACAATGGCCTCTGCTTTTGCACAGGGAAAAAAAACCACACAGACACACACACACACTCACTCACTCACACACAAGCTCACACCCCCCCCCCACCTCTCCCCCTTTAGCAAGCTTAGATGCCTGATAAGGAGGGAAGGTGATGGTGGTGATGGGGAAGGGGGTAAATTTTAAAATACCCCCCTCCCCAAAAAAAGAGTGAGAAGGAAAGAAGGGAGGGTTTTTGTTTTGTTTTTTTTTAAGAACGGGTAAAAATTTAAATCTAGATTGGGGGGACAGGGAGGAAGAGGTGAGCAAAGGCAAGGAAGGGCGGTGAAGTTCACAGCTCCCCCCATACCCTACTAGTGAACCATTATGCTAATTTGAGAAGTAGCATTTGGAGGCTGAGTCAAAGACAGGCCTCGCCTGGAAGGTGAGGGTGCCGGGTGCCCCTCTGCACTCATTCGCAATTGGAAGACCAGGACTTTTTTAGAAAGTAGTTTCGCTCCTCAGGGACTGGTGGCTGGGTCTCCAACCCTCACATTCTGGCTCCCTCCTTCTGAGTCTCCAGCCCCGTCTTCTTCCCTCCACTACACCCTCTCTATTCCTCCCAAATCTCCCCCCAATCTCCAGGCCCAGTCACTAACGGAGGGAGAGGGAAAGACCAGACCTTTTAAAAAAACAACAACAACAACACCCCTCCCCCCTTTTCTTTTTGAGAACAGACAACAAGCGGTGAGTGATGATTTTAAAAACCCAGAACATCTTGCAGGGGGAGGAGGGTTGAGAAAAGGGTGACAAAAGGACAACTCTGTGTTTTAGCTTGAGCTCCAGACTGGCTGGCAGTAGACAGGCTGAAAGAACTTTACAGAGAAGTTTCTGTTATGATTCTCACCTCCGGATAGGCAGAAGGGGCTAAGAGGTGACAAGGACATTTGTACTTCTAAGAAGAGAAGAACGAGCAGGGTGGCTTAATTTTAAATGCACTGGCAGAAGAGACGGAAGATGGTTATTATTATTATTCAGAACAACGCTGTTTGTTTCTCTCTGCCCTGCAAGATTTATGACTCTTGGCACAAGTGAGGAAGGCCACAAAAGCTAAAGTTTTCTTAGGGTGTGTTTGAGCAGGGCAGGAAAAGGCAAGGAGGAGGCCCGTAGGAGGAAGAGAGGAGCCAAAAATGTAGGTGTCTGCAGATTTGGGACAGGGGGTGGGGAATAGTCATTCCGGGAGGAAGGAAAAGACAAAAAGCACCAGGACATTTACCAAAGCAGGAGTGTTTGCAACTCTACCTAACTGCTGACTCGGAGCTAGGGGTGAAATAGAAAGCTGACCCTCTTCTCTAAAGGCAGCTTGGAAAAACTGGTTCTCTTAACTTCGTGTAAGGTAGTGTAAGGCACTACCCTGTGATTTCCTGGTTAGAATACTTAGCTTTTGCCTTCTCCCATCTGGATGCACCAGGAGAGGGAACGGGACTGGGGACAACAAAGGTGAGAGTTGACTTCCAGCTATTGTGTCCCCTCCAGCATAGGCTGGCGGTGTCTGGCAAAGCTTCCCTCATTCCCTCTCTCTCCCCACTCACAGGCTCTACTTTGGGATGAGATAGGGAGTGGCCCCTGGCCTCCAGCCCCTACTTCTTCCAGGCAAGGCTAAGTCAGGCCAGGTGATTTGGAGCAGCCAGTTTCTGGGGACCCTGATAAACTGGGGGTACCTGTGGCCTTCCTGCCCTCCAGCAACAGGAGCCACTTGCAGAGCCTCAGAATGTAATGTCCTGAGGACCCCACCTCCTACCTAGAAAGCTGATGGCTGGGGGGAAGCACGGGTCGGGGGACTTCAGCATGGAGGGTGGGAACTATTTTTCTGTGTTTATTAGTAGCTATTATTCTGTGTTTATTAGTATTTTTCTGTGTATATTAGTAGTATCAAGAAAAGAAAACATCCAAGTCAGACCTACACTTGGGGCTCAAGCCAGCCTGGACCCCCAAAGAGACCTGTTAGGGGTGCCTGAGTATGTGGCTGCAAAATATCTGTCCTGATATCTCTACACTGGATAGAGACATACAGGTCAGATCCCATGTAACTTTGAGCCTGGTGGGTCGGTAACTCAGGCCAGGGAGGTTGCCAGAAGCTTAAAGAAACCAGTACCTTTGGGTTTTTTTCTATCACTCCCCCAAATTAAAAAAAAAAAGCCAAGAATGTACTTCAAAACTCTGCTGTCCTAGCTGTTATTGGGTTAGAGAAGGTCATTGTAAAACAGAGAAGAGGAGAACTTCATCGCTTTTGGGACTGCGGAGCTTTGCCTCTAGGAGTAATACGAGAGTCCAGAAGGAACCCAGTCAGCCCCCGGCCGGCTGCGGGAGAAGCAGGCCTGGAGCTGAGCTGGGGGTGGAGGAGTGTTCCAGAGACAACGGCAGACCCCTCCCTTCCCCAAGCCTCCTCAACCCTTTGTGGTCCCTCGGGCTACAGAAGGCAGTGGGGCATAGTGGGGTGGGAGTGAAAAAGAGGACCGAGAAGCAAGAAAATGAACCTGGAGAAAATCTCAGAGGACATACACCCCCAAATGCGGTAGGAGATGGAGTGGGGGCTTCTTAATTCTGGAGTACAGCGCCCATTTGGAATGCTTGGGAGGCAATTAGATCCCAGTTTAGTTTCTGTCTTGCCTTTTTTCTTCCTTTCTCAGAGGTCTCTGGCCAGCAGGTGGGCTGCCCTCTGATTAGGGCTGGGAGGCTGGAGGACGGAGGGTGGAACGGGCACCCCTGAGGGCCCCCGTTTGGACTGAGGTGTTGCTGCTGGCCAGGGGCTTTTCAAACTTCAGGGGACAAAGGCTAGTAGTGAGGAGTTTGGGCAGGGAACTTGGGGTGGGGGAGGCCAGAGCAGTCTGAGGGGAGACTTTGGGGTCTGGGAAAAGAGAAGCGGGAGAAAGGCTTATCATCCCTGAGAGTGAAGCCATGATTTCGGAGCAGACTGGAAATACAGAAGAGGGAACAATTTCTTCTTGGATTTGGGAGGGAAACCTGCGAAACTTTGTGTGTGTGCCCATGTGTGGGATGTGTGTGTGTGCGTGTGTGTGTGTGTGTGTGTGTGTGTGAGAGAGAGAGAGAGAGAGAGAGAGAGAGAGAAAGGAGGAGAAAGAGAAATTGAAAAAGAGGAAAATTGAGTAAGAGAGACACTAGCATAAACTAATGAAGTAAAAAAAATAATAATAAGGGTAAAGATTAGAGAAAATGCCCTTCTTCACAGACATCCTTTCCTTTTCCATTCCGTTTCTTCAGAGCCAGAGCACTCACTCTGGTACTTCTATCCCCCACCCTACTGGGTACCCAGTATCAGGCAATGGGAGCACTTTAAACCTTCTGGAGCAATCAAGGGCTACCCGCCCTTATAGACCTCAGCGGGATCGCGCCTATTTCTCTCTTCCCCTAGAAATGCATCAACTAGCAAACAAAAATTCTCTCAATAAGGGCATACTGTTTGGCTCTTTTAAAACTGATTTCCGATCTCAGACTTGGGGCAGTCAAGGATGCTGCTCCTGACTCAATCAGCACAAAATTTGCCTAGCCCACTGGCTAGCTGGGGAGCTAGGACCTGGGAGCCTGGGGTTCTCAGATGTTTAGCGATGTGTTTCTTCCTGGCCCTGTCTGAGTTCCCGGTCCCACACTGTTTTCCAGCTTCACTGCCCAACTTTGTAGCCCTAGTATAGGGGTGTAAAGTTCACACACTCACCCCAATCTCCATTTTCCCTTAAGTATTAATAAAGATTTCAAAGCTGGGGGTTGTAAAGTGGGAATTGCTAATGAAGAAGGCTCTTGGCATTTGGATCCCCATCTCCAGCTCTCCAATAAGCCAGAGCAGGAGGGAACAAAGGGGCACCCAGAAGGGAGAAGAGGAGGCCCGCATAGACCCTGCTCAGCAATAGTGGGGATCAAAAGAAGAAAAAGGTCGCTGCAGTGGATGAAGAAAATCTAAGCTGTACTTTTCCCCACCCCATGTGTGGGGGTGCTGCCCTCTCCCCAGTCAAGGCTGTGAAGGGGTGGTAGGACAAAAAGGGCAGCCACAAGGGTCTGCGAAGTCCACTCAATGACCACGGAGGCCGCCTGAACATGCTGAGGGGATGGCGGTGCTGCCAGCGAGTTGGGAGCCTCAGGCAGGTGGGCTCCTTGGTGATGATAGATCCCAATTTGAATCAGGGCTCCCGCCTCATCTGGAAGCTCAGCCTTAGCCTGGCAAACCCCACCCCCAGCAAGTGTTGAGACAAAGGTGGGCAGAGCAGAGAAGGCAGAGGAAGGGAGGCTACAAATCCTGGGCAGCTTGGGGGCTGCAGGGGTGCTGGGAAGGGGAGGGAGAAGCAGGAAAAGAGGAACAGGCCCAGTCCCTGAGGCTGAGCGGGCCTCTCCTGACAGACTGGATGTTTCTCTCCTGGTGACCTCTGTTTAGCAGACAATAACTCAGTGGATTAATGACCAATCAGCGAAGGGCATTCCAAATTGCCTCCAAATATAAAACTCTGAAGTCAGAAAGGGACAAGGCCAGAGTCTGGGCCTGCTAGTCCTTTCGGTTTTTTTTCTCTCTCAAATTAAGTGTTTTGGGCTAGGCTTTAGGAAGTGGATTATCTGCCCAGTGTCTGAGATTTCCAGAGCCCCAAAGATGAGGTTGTTTCTCATCTCTTCCCATCTCCTTCCCTCCTCCCCCAGAATACATATTCCAAACCACACTTCCCAAGGCAGCCTGGAAACCTCCCCTCCCCTCCCCTGCTAGCCTCTTCACATCCCTGATCCTGCAAGAAATTTCCTTGCTCATAACCATGCAACTGAGAAGCCACCACTCTTTTGGAGCTGGGGGAGGAGCTGGAAAATAAAAGCAAGTATAGAGTGGGGGTCTCCACCTTGCAGGCTCTGTCCTGGCTACCCTAGAGGAGACCCGGTAGAGTGCTGTGGCACCCTGTGTGTGCCTCCTCCCAAGAAGCGAGGGCTCAAAGGCCCAGGGTTGGGGTGAGGCTGAGAAGGGGGGCACCTGCTGTCACAGAATCTAAACTCTGAAACCACTGTTCAGTCCCTGGGCTGGGGTAGGGGGCACCTTAAAAACCTACTGTGTTGGGAGGCCGAGGTCGGCGGATCACCTGAGGTTGGGAGTTGGAGACCAGCCTGACCAATATGGAGAAACCCTGTCTCTACTAAAAATACAAAATTAGCCGGGTGTCATGGCACATGCCTGTAATCCCAGCTACTCAGGAGGCTGAGGCAGGAGAATCGCTTGAACCAGGGAGGCAGAGGTTGCGGTGAGTGGAGATCGCACCATTGCACTCCAGCCTGGGCAACAAGAGCAAAACTCCATCTCAAAACACACACACACACACACACACACACACACACACACACACCGAAAGCCTTAGCCCAGTGCCTGGCAGGGAAAGGGTCTTACTCAGTAAGGCCCAGCCCTTCTTTCCTTAGCCCCTCTCCAAATGTCAATCTCAACCCAACCCAGTTAGCTGGCCCCTCTCCACTGCCTTCTAGTTCCACCGCTCTCCTTGGGGCTACTTCTCAGCTGAGAATAAGGGCACCTTCAAAAGGAGAAACAGTCCAGATTCCAGTGGATTTCCTAGAGCCAGATGGAGTAAGCATACACTGCTCTGGGTGTATGTAAACTCTGAATATTGCAAATAAACATGCAGTAACTTCTATACCCAGATGCCTACAGAGCTCCAGGACACACAAGGGAGTGCCTCCCAGGCACTGTCCTGCTGAGGATGGGTACACACAGAGGTGCCCAATTTCAGAACAGGAGAGAAATCAGGAAGTGTCCAGTCCAACTCTTGCCATTGTTACAGATCAGGAAACTGAGGCCCAGAGCAAGGAAGTGATTTGTCTGGAGTCATACTTGGTATAGGCTTGGGAGTTGGAAGGCTTGAATTTCAGATGTTCCAGCTTGGCTGTGTGACATGAGGCAGAGCACTCCTTGGGCCTCAGTGTCCCCTTCCGTAAAGCACAGGCATGTATATGGAGGGAAGGGGTTTAGCCAAAAGATCTCTAAGATCTCTTTTTGGACTGAATGTTAGTTATTCTCCATGTGCTGATGTAAAAGTGAGTGCCAATAAGAAGTAATAAACTGAGTTCAGACAATAACCAGCACCATCGTGACCAGATTCATGGTATTTCCTCTTGGGATTTAAATGCTTACCACCACTGAGCACCAACCTGGTGCCTGGCCCTCCCTTGCCCCATAGAGGCTCATGCACTGGGTTTTACTGCTCTTCTGTGTGTAGGGTGGGTTGTTTTCTACCCTCATTACCAAACCAAAAGTGCTATTTTTAGACACTGCAACTTAAGCAGTAAATAATTAATTTGTCTAATTAAAGGAGGAAGGTTTCAACCTGGCAATTTTTAACCAGGCATCAATGCACCCATTGTACCAGCCGAGCCTTCTCACCCGACCCCCTCCCTGCCCATACACCTACCAGCCTCCCCAGTTGCCTTCCCCTCAGTTGGAGACCAGCATTCCCCCAGATGGCTAGAGGGTCCATAGGACCAGACTGTGTCCCTCATGACAAAGTTCCACGCTCTGGTGTGCTTCCTCATAGAAATAGGTCTGCCAGCAGCTGCACCTCAAAGCTTGCTTTCCCTACCCCCAAAGCTGTGCTGGGCTCCAGGTCTCTGCTCTCTGCTCTTGGGAAATGTGTAATCTACCTCCCCAGCTCAAGATGCCCCAACAATGCAGCGAGTTTGCATTTCAAGAAACTCCCATTAATATCAATTTACTTCACTGAAACCTCGGGTTCTTCATCAAGTTGATGATTTATGATAAAATCAATTAAATTACGGCCACTTAGGGCCCAGCCGCTTCCTCTCAGATTTCATTGGTGCGGGGCCCAAGTGTCTGGTGGAAAAATGCAAGTTTAGCTGGAGGCGAGGAAAGATAATTCTGCGGCTGAGAAAATTTAATGCAAAACAATTTCCAGGCAAAGTTGGGCATCTGGACAGAAATGCAAGAGCCACTAGTTGGCCTGCGGAAATTACTATCTGGGGGTCAAAATGTTTTTCTCCCCACCCCATCATCCTGCATGGCTCCCTTACTCTGTTCGTCTTTGTATTCACTTGCTCCCCACTCCCAAACAGAGATTTTGGGAGAATTTGAGCAGTAATGGTGGGACACAAGGCTGCCAAGGTCCAGCCTCAAACCATGGATCTCCCTGATCTTCCCTACCACACCAAGCCTTTTCTCCTTTTGACCTCCCCTCCTCAACCAACCATACTCATTAATTCCTTGGCTTCCCACCACAAAGTTAAAAATTCAAAGTGAAGATGAGGCTGGGTGGGCAGAAGGCACAGAAGGCATACAGGGAAAGGGTAGAGGGGTAGGGGACAGGAGGCCAGGCCAAGTGGGCTCTGCTGCATGTGGCTGCGGGAAGAAAAAAGCAGGAAAGAGCACTACTAGGCGGACAGGACAAGCGGTAATGTGTCTAGAGCTACCCCATCCCAGAGTTCCAGAACCAGAGAACATGGGGTCTCTATCCTGGCTCCCAATCTCCCATCTCACAAAATGATTCTGCAAACCCATCCGCAAAGCCCCACCTGGAGTACATACAGCTCCCAATGTGCAGATGCACTCACACAATACACAAGCATACCTACACATGTGCCTGCTTTGCATACACCCACCACACCGTGCGCCTGCAAAGGGACAGTTCCCACTATCCTCACTCATCTGGGAAAATAAATCCCAGTGTGTCTGGCTGGCATCGCTTCCCACTCCAAGGAGAGGGGCTTCTCTGGGCTCTGCTCTGTTTGGTTTTTGGTTTTCAGAGCAGGCAGCAGTAAACACAGCTTCTCTGAAGCCATAAATCACCCCCTTTCCTATCTTCTGGGCTTGACACTCAGCCTCAGTGCAATCCCTTGTAGTTTTGGCTTCAAATAACCCGCTAGGTGCTAAAGGGTTGGGCAATGGTGGCAGCTGGGTTGTGGAAGCTGACCCAGCGGTCGCTCCCCAACCCCACTGCCCCTAGCAGATGCCCCTCACATTTCCCTCAGTACCCACAGCTCCCAACTGCCCTGGAAAACCCTCCTGGGCCTCAACACCCTTCCTGAGTGGGAGAGCTCTCCGATCCCCTAACACGATCATGTCCACACGCCCACCCAAACAGCTCCACATTCCTCCACACTCGTCCTCCACCCCAGGTCCCTCTACCGCCTCGAAGCCCCCACCCTGCCTCTCAAAGTTGCTCTCATCTTCATCTTCAAGTCGGATCCCGGCCTGTCCCAGGAGAGAGGCCTGGGGCCGGGGGTCTCAGCCACCCACCTCTGCACCCCCGCCAGTACCTGAGCGCCCCGGCTCCGCACCCCACACTTACCTGTGCAGTCTTCCGCTAGGGCACGGGCAGCGGCGGGCGGCCGGGCGCTGGGTGCACGCGGGGGCCGACTGCCAGGCCCCGGACCCTCGGCCCCGGCTGGGGCTCCGCCGCCGCAGCCAGCCGCATCCTAGTCGCTCAACCCCAGCAACCCCAGAACGTCCCGCCGAGCTGGGGAGAGGCCCGGATGCACTCGCCCCACCCCGCCCCGCCCCGCCCCGGCTTTGTTCGGCCTCCAGGGCCCCAGGAGCGCGCGGATCTGGCACTCCGGGCGCTGCAGGCGCCGGTTTCCTGAGAAGCTCCCACTCCGCCCGGGCCGCGCGGGGCTGCGGGAACCCCGGGCTCGTCTGGCACCGAGCTGGGCTCGGGCTTTGAGAGCGGGCCAAGTTGCCAGGCGAGAGGAGCGGCGACTGACAGGGGAACGCCGAGGCGTGGGGAGCGCCGGGGGCGCCATGGCGGAAGGCGGGCACACTGGCGGCTCTTCAATGTCACCAGTGAAATGGGTTCCATATGTCCGACCCGGCAGAGAAGGGAGGGGAAGGGAGAGAGTTCTGGGCAGGACAGGAGTGGGGACAGGGAGGGGGGCAATGGAGGCAACAGAGCAATGGCGAGGGGCCAATGGGAAGGATCAGAGGGGCGAGAAAGGTTTGCATCTCCCCCTTTCCCTCGAGTTTTCTAAAGCTGCTTAGGCTGGTAGGAACTTTCTTTCCCTTTTTCCTTTTCTTGTTCTTTCCTGTAAGGTGGGGGAGGAAGGAGATTAGTAGGGGAAGCATCCGCTTGTTAAGGCTGGGAGTTTGAGGGAGATGTGGAATGGAGGTGAAAGTTCTTAGGCGGCTGGAAGATCAACAACTTCTCCATGTCCCTAGAGAAAAAAGAGACCAAACCCACAAAGGGGAAGAAAAGCCAAGAAAGGATTGCAGGGTCCAGGTGTCAAAGACTGGTCCCAACTCCCCCACCCCCATGATGAAATTCTATTTGGGGAGGTCCCAATGATTAAGTTACTGATGCTGGCGATGGTGGTGGAGGCTGAAGTGTCCTGGTCATCTTGGCCATTCCCTGGCACTTCAGATCCTGCCACAGCTGCCTCACACCTGATTTAGCACCCCCAAGGGCCTACTCTAGAGTTAGTTGTTTCTGAGATGGCCTGGGCTTTGGGCAGCTTCCTGTAAAGAAGGCTACTAGGGACCAGGGAGCCTGGAGGAGCTTCCCTCTGTGCCTGCTCCCCAAGGTGTTTGGGCTCTTTTTCTGTGTTGGGTCTCTCTGTCTTTTCTAACCATCTCTGTTGTCTCGGTTCCTTTTTCACAGCCGCTTTGTCTTTTTCAAACTCTGCCTCTCTCACTGTCTTTAGTGAATTTGAATTGAGCCTTGCAAAGGATTTAGGAGTGTCTCCAGAAGTCACTTCTGGGCTCACTCAGTAGGTTGAGTCTCTTCTTCCCTTTCCTCTGTGGGGGAACCCACCCTCTGTCCAGAGAAATTATCTTCTAGAGAGAAGGGGACAAAGGGAGTAGTTTCCTTCCCACTTCCCTTCTCACTTAACTGTGTGTGTATGTCCCATTGTGAGTTGTGGGGCTCCTTGCTCCAGGACAGCCTCCCTTCCCCTCTGACTGGCCTTTGTTTCCACTCTCCCTGTCATCCCCTCCTTGGGCTCAGCCTTGACTTTCCACCCCAGAAAGGGATCCTGCTGCTTGTTCTCTCTCTGGGTCCCTCTCTTCCTCTCCTCACTCTTCATCTTTCTATACAATTCCTCTGGTCACTAAAGCAAGCGTTAGCAGCCTGGCTTCTTAAAGGCACAGAGATAAACACTGCAATTATATAGAGAGGATATCAGCAGAGAATTACGGGAGAAGACAGAGTCAGCGGCTATCCCAGAGCTCTGTCTCCCAGATGCATTCTACCCCAACCCCTGAACAACACAAAAGCAAATCAATGGGGTGGAGGGTGCAGGACTTGTAAGAAGGTGCTTCATAGCTAAATGAAGCAAATGTATATATAAACAACAAAGTCCTTTCAAACTTGCTGATTTGGGGTAGGCCCACATGCCTGGATGGAAGACATTAGGCATCACATGAGGGGATTTACCAGAAAATGGTGGCAAAGGATGGTCCCCTTGCTTTGTCTCCTGGGGAAGAGTCTGTGCGTGTCGGGGAAAGGGAGGGGGAGGGGGTGTCAGTGTCATCTCCCCTCCTCTGGGCCAGAGGAGACAAAGACCTGAAGAGGGCTGAAAGAATAAAGAGGAAAAGCTGGTGGAGTGGGGTGGGGGGGCTTGGTCGGACTTCCGCGTCACAGGCAAAGGTAGCAGCAGGAGGGGAGATGGAAAAGGGTTGGGGAGGAGGAGTTGCAAACGTAGGCAGGGGGAAGGGGGCCTGTGGGACTGGCTCTCCATGCTACTATGGGCTGGCCCAAACAGCAGATCTTTCCCATCTTTCAAAGCATGCTGAATTCAGAAGCTAATACAAATGATTCTACCCTCTTCCTTCTCTTTCATGTTCCTCCTCCTCCCCATGGACGAGGTGATCCTTCCCTGCTCTCTCAAAAACTCCAAGACTTTGCCCTAATTGTGGACCACCAGTTTGAGGGAGAACTCACCCTCTTCACAGTTCCACCACCCCACACTTTCCAGGTGAGGGAGAAGTAGAAATGCTTGCCTCCCACACTGAATGTGTGGAGGATTCTCCAACACTCAAGGTGTGGGTGGGGAATGAGACTGAAAGGTTTAGAGCCCCTTTGCCCCAGGTCTCTTTGCTGCCTCTGCCGGCCCTTCCCACCTCCTCACAGTCTCCAGTGCTGTCAAAGCTGCCCCTGAATCCAGACTTTCCTCAGTTCCTCTTATCCAGGTCAGGCGGTGCCTCTACCCATCCCAGCCTTGGGTCCTGGCCTTCTCTTTCTCCTCAAACCCTTTTCAACAGAGACTCCCAAATTGGGAGGCTTCACCCACCACCCACTGAGAATCCCTTGTTAACATGGATGAGACTCAGTGTGTTAACTCCCTTGTTATCATGGATGAGACTTGGAGGAGAGTGTGGGAGCGAGCTCCTGGATGCTGCAGGGACTGGGGCCTGAGCTGCCACTCCATGTAGCTAGCGGATGCCATGAATAATTAACACCTGGGTGCGGCGTTGCTCTAACTTCCCTGCTCAAAGGTTTACACTAGCAGGCAGAGTTAAATATCACAGATAATCATGGCTATAAAGTCAGTTGGCCTGGCTCCAGTCAGGGAATGAGCGGCCAACAATTGGGACTGGAGTTGGCGAAGGCTCTGGCCCTCTGCACCTCATCCATCACAACTTTGGGGCACAGTGTAGAACATTCCCCAAAGCCACCTCTGGCTTTGCTCTTGACCAGCAGCCTCTCCCCTAGTAGGAAGGAACTGTGACCTCCACATGAAACTATAGGGGAAAGTTAACAGCTCTTCCCCTCCCTCTCCAATCTGCACCCCGTTTGCTCCCTTTTTGGATGGGGACTTAGTTAAAAGAACACACTCGACATCCTCCAACACTCCAACTTTCTGGGACCACCTGATTCCTAGAACATTTCTAGAAAAACTTCGGAGAACTTCTCCCCACTTTAGCCCCAAACAGAGTCCCTCACTGCTGAGGAAACTCTTCTTTGTTTCAGCAGGTCAAAGGAAGGCTCCTGGGGTATGAATTCATTTCCTTGTTTTGTTAGCCAGGAGGGTGGGGAGCCAAAGCTTTCAGCTTCTCCCCCTGCCCTTCACCCTCTGCTTGCCTCCATTGTCTCCCTCAATTTGGGTAACTCCTTTTCCACCTTCAACCACCCCCCAGACACATCAGTCCTATAAATTAAGCTTTAATAATGTAACAGAACCCCTCCCATCCCTTTCCAATTGCGCAGAACTTTGATTTGGTCTCCATTGATCACAAAAATCTTTGCCTTCAACTCCAGTAATTTCTTTCTCCACTTCCACCTCTCTTACTCTTAAGGCTCCTTCTGCCTTCAGAGCTGGGTTTGTTCACCCAGGGCTGGAGTTGGAGAAGCCAAACTCCTGGAAGGGAGCCGCTAAAAAATAGAGCTGTGTCTGCTGCTGCAGGAATGTTGGCTCTATCAGGCTCACAAATATAATTTTTATATTAGACTGTGGTCTTTGACTGGGTTTGTATGCCAATGAGGCATTTCTGGTTTACCAAATTTATACAAATCTCGCTTTAATTGATAATCACAGATGTTGTAATTTAAGACCTCCAGCTATACAGCTTTCATATTAACTGCTGATATATTACTGTAAATCGTCTGAAATAACCAACTCCTGGGAGCAGAGCAGAGAGGGAGGAAGTGCCTCCGAGAGCGACTCTCTCCCGGCCGGCCGCAGAAACAGCCCAGCTTCCACATCATTTTCCGTGAAAAATGATTTATCGAAGACATGGCCATAAACAACACAACTCGCTCACAAACACACACAGACGCACGCGCGCACACACACGCACACACACACACAATGGCTGGCATGCCGGCCGAGAAGCTGACACCCATATTGCTATAAATCAAGAAAAAGGTTGGAGGAGAGAGGGAGAGGGAGAGAGGGAGAGGGAGGGAGGGAGGGAGATAGAGGGAGAGAGAGAGAGAGAGAGAGAGAGAGAAAGAGAGAGAGAGACAGAGAGAGAGAGAAAAGAATATTCCTAAAATCTCTATGCAATGCCTCAATGGGTATAAACACACAGAGCACCGTGTGAAGAGAAATGGCAGGAAATGAAGATGGCTATTTGTCACATTTTACGACAATAACATTAATAACAAACAATAAATTTACATGGACATATAAGACGCGGTAGGTAGTGAGAAATCCCTTCTACTTACAATACCCCAGCCCGCGGTGTGGCTCCGGCTGCGGGGCTGTTTTATTGCTGTCTCCCTTTCTTTTTCTCTCTCTCTCCCTCTCTCTCCCCCTCTCTCTTTTTTTTCTCGGGGTACAGGCTTGTTTTTCAAAGGACAGTTGAATTGCACGTCAGAAACAGGGAGACCGAGCCTGCGATTTTCCTGACGAATACATATCTATTCTGCAACCTCGGCATTAATTATTTAATGAATCACGTGACCGGGAGGGGGAAGGGGGTCTTTCGATTTCAGGCTCAAAGGACCACTATGACCTTCCCCTTCAGGAGGAGAAATTTTCCTGCAAAATAAGTTCCCCCCAAACCCACCAATGGAACAGTAGTGAGGTCTCCGTCTGTCTCCCACACTCACATTCATACCTACTACATCTGCAGCTCCTTAACCCCTCTGGACACACACTTACCCACAGCCCACCTCTCCTCTCTCCCTTCTCCTCTTGCTTCTGCTTAGTTCGTGGAGGTGCAGAAATAGTCTGCAGGGGCGTCTGGGGGGTGGGGGTGGGGTGGGCACAGAGCCCTTCTCCAAGCCCCTGGATTTCTCAGCTGCCAGTTCTTCTCTCTGCATCCTTTAGGATTAAGATTTCCTCCCCAACTGCATTTTCTCCCCACTCCTGGGGTATTTATTTGAGTGGGACTTCCTAAATAATGGACAAAATTTCTGAAGGAGCCACTTTGAAAATAAACACTTCATAAGTCCATGGTATAAGTGGATAAAGAATGGGACTTCTGGCTTCATTCTCATTTTGATCTTTTCTGGTACCTTTTGAAGGGGCAAAAAAGGGACAGGGTGAAGAGATTACTCTGGAGCTTTTAGAGTTGAGAATAACCGCAAGGGGGACTTTTTTTCCCTGTTGTGTTGTTACTACTATAGGAAACCAAATGTGACTGACCGTTTGAAAATAGATTCTGGAGACAAAGACTGGGACTAAGGTTTCTACACAAAAGAATCGGACTGTCAGCCTCTCCCTACCTATGTCACACCCTGTCTCATTTCCATCCCCCCTTCCCAAACCCACCAGTGAAGACAGCTGGAGATTTGAACAGGAGAGGAGGGAAAAGAGAAGAAAAGCTTTGAAGTCAGCCTGGCAGCCCCAGGATCCTTATTTCCCAGGTGTTAGCACCCCGAGCTTCCAATCAACAAACAATGGAGGCTGATCAATGGGAAAAAGATGGGGAATGGCTGTGCCTGTTAACGGGTTAAATATCAGGGACTATCTATTCCCTAGGCCTAAAGAGAGAGACACACAGACCCCTTCACCTCAAATATAAACAAAATAAAACAAAAACAATCCCCCGCCCAAACTTGACCAGTTACGTGCAACTAGAATCAGAGTTCTCGGCCGGGGCATGGGGTGGGGGTGGGGATGCAAAGGGAAGCAGAAAAGACATTCCTGAAGAAGCCGCAGCCTTATCTGTCCTCAGCAGCTCTTGAGGCAGCCAGGACCACAGCCTCCAGGGCAGGCGGGGAATCCAGGAAGAATGAGCTTTAGGGTAGGGGAGCAGGGGTCTGAGGGGCCTCCCCAGCTTGTTTGAAGGGGTCTAAACCAAAAGCAACTCTGGAGAGAAAGTTGAGGACCTGGTTGTCTTAACAAACCCCAAAGAAACAGCCACCCCATCTCAGCCTCGGAGGTTCCAGCTACAGTGGCAGCTGCACAGCTTCTGCCCCAGCCAAAAGCACTGGAATCTGCTCTGGCCTCATGGGGTGGGGGCGCCGGCCAGGCCTGGACTCTGTAGGGGAGGTGGTCAGCTTTGATTGTCCAGATACAAAACACAGACTGGTATTGAATTCAGCCTGATTCCGATGTGGGCCCTGCTCCCGGCTCCAGCGAGGGCAACTCCCTGAAAGGTTCTGGCCACAAATCCATTAAAAATGGTCCTCCAAGGAAAAACACTCTGCTAAAGTCTAAAATAAAAATAAAGAGCAGAGAGAGAGGAGAGAGAAATGCTGGATGTGGGAAGACAGCAATCTTTAAAATGGAGAAATAATTTTAAGGACAAGAAAAAGAACAGCAAAATGACACGAAGGCATGCTGGCAGGTTCTGTTAAAATGACCACACTCTTTTTGGATCCTGGGAATGTCCACGTTCAAATAAACAAGCTCCTGATCGCGAGCCGAGCGCTTTCTTGCTGCCGATAAAGTGAACGTTTACACTGTGAGAAAGGCGAGATTGATTTACAAATCTGAACGCGCCAGTTTTATGGCTGATCACAAATCCGTCAGCACTCAACTCACGCTGGGAAACTTCCCAACTCCGTTTTCCAACCAGACCTCCTCCCCAGCCACCACTTCCCAGGGAGACCCACCGCCAGCGCTGGGGCCGCCTCCGAGGGCTCTGGCAGGACTGGGCAACCCCCTCTGCCCAGGACAAGAGGGTGGAAGTAGGAGAGAGAATGGGGAGGGCCGAGGGAACTGGGGAGAAAGAGGGAAAGAAATCAAAAGGTTGGGAGAACTGGAGTGGCACTAGGATTGTCTGGAGTGAAGGAAACGGGAGATCTGGCAGTTCTCCTTCGTGAACCCCAGCCTTCCCTGACTATGGTCTCTCTGTTTTTCCCTTTGATGGGCCCTAATCCTCACATTGCAGAAAGCAGTTTGTAAAGTCCCTGGAGACTAGGTCTTTGTCACTTGAGCCTATAGAGGGCCCACAACCGGCTATCTGCCCTTATAGGTAATGAATGCACATCTCCCCGAACCCCAAATATTTTTAGTCCAGGAGCAGCCTAGCTTGCTTTGTGCTCATCCTCTTTCCTTCCTGAGGCCTCCAGCCCCTCTACTCATGCCACCCAGGGATAAAGGAGAGACTATCAACCGCTCCAGCTATTTATTGCCTGAGATAGAGTCCCCAAATTTCAAGAAACCATTTACAAAATGCAAACCAACAACCCACATATCCCAGCAAGGTTCTGTCTCTCCTAGTCTTCACTGAAGGGGAACATTTCGTCCTCCCAGCCAGCGTCTGTCTGTGTCTGTCTCTCTTTCTCTTTGTCTCTGTCTCTCCCTAAGAGGGTGGCTGCTGGTATGGATTTTTAAGATACAGCAAACAGAATACAGTTTTTGGAAAGGCTCTATGTTCAGGGCTCACTGTTTGGCAAATCCTCCACCTATTTCTTAAAAGTTTCTGGAAACTTTGGCTAAGCTGGGACAGCAGGCCCTGGAAAGTACTCAGAATAGTCTGCACTGATCCTCCTCCAATTTCCCTTGCTCCTCTGGTGGGTGAGGCACTCCAAGGGCTTTTTTTGGTTATTGGGGAGATTGAGAATTAGGGGAAAGAGGTAAAGGTGATTGTAGAAATAGCTTCCTAAACAAAGGAACTTCAGAAAATTGGTTGACAGGCTGTGGGTTTGGATGTCAGCCCTCAGAGAGATGACAGCCTCTGAAACAATGTTCATGGCAGAAGCCCTTTCTCTTCGCAGCTCAGGAGTTTATTCCTCTGGCCCTCTGAAACCTTGTGGATTAGACCCCTCCAACCTCTCATATCTTCTCCCTTTGTCTTTCTTCCCTCAGTTCCCTCCAAGTGAAACAGTAAAGAGATGAACTGGACCTGGGAGTGGTGCAGGGAGGATGGCTGGAGTCTGGACTGCTGAAGGTGCTGTGTACAGAGAGACAGATTAGCACCCTACTTTCCTACCCCGACTCGACCCTTGGGCTAAAAATCTTTATGTCTTTTCCCCAGTGGACAGTAATAGAAAAATAATCCAAAAGTTCCAAAATAGCAAAGATGGGTTTGGGGCCTAGAGGGGGTTGGAGAAGACGGGACATATGACGGGCCAAGGACCTCTCCCTGCAGAGGTGTGACTCTCCCTTCTGGGCAGAAGGCAAAAGCCAACACAATGTCCAGTCTCAGCGAGGTCAAGGGGCTTCCGAGGTCATTTTGTGGTTCTAATACTGAGCTAATCGCCTAGAAAACGTGGCCTCTCCATGAACTCTCTCTCCTGCCAGCCTCCCGCCTCCAAACCCTAAGTCAGGCCTCAGGGAAAAAGGGCCAACGCATTTAGGTCGGCTGCAGAGCCCACTGACTCCCTCGGCCTAAGAAACAGGGCTGCAGAGGAGAGAACAGAGACCTCAAATTAGGAGAGCAAAGGGAAACCAAATCAACATTTCTCCTTCAGGAAGAAGGCTGGGGGGACAGAGCAGAAGAGAAATATTTCTGCATCGATGCACCTCGCCTGTGAACTGAGCAGTTTCCTGCTCCAGAGAGTAGCACATATTTGTCTAGAATCCCAAGCTAGACACAAGAATAAAACAAGAACATATATCCATTTATACCCGCTCTAAAGCTGGAACATTCCATTCAAGCACTGGATTTGATTTTTTCCAGGAGGCAGCAGTGACAGCATCGCACCGGTAAACAGGCATAGGGGACACCAGTCCCCAGTGTAGACAAGCAGAGTCACAGGAACGCACCGACCACATGTGGACCTCACTAGACACACCCATGCACACATGCTGGGGCTCGCTGTGCCTGCCTGCATTTTCCAAAACCAGAAAAGCACTTCTGAACTGCCTCACAGAACAATCTTCTTCTCTGGGGTTTTTCATGGGCCCTGACACCTCAGTCCCAACCAATTCAAACACTCTCCAGGTGTCGAGGCCCCTCTCTCTCTCCCTCTGACCCAAGCATCAGTCATCATAAAAGGGAGCAAACCTGCCCAAGCATCCACCGTAAAAACCCAGCCAAGAGAGTTAAAAAAGAAAAAGGAGGAGGCGAGAGAGTGTTTCTTCTTTCACTTGTGAAAAGAGCTCATAAAATGATCAAAACACGCCAGCCTGGGCCAGGGCTTTGTTACCTTTGCGCCTCTCGCCTCCTCTCGCCCGAACTCCGCCGATCCCATTCATGACGAAGGGCTTCTTCCAAACTGAGAGAAAAAAGTTTTCAACTTTATGGTTCCAAATTTTTTCCCCCTTGCAGATCCGGGAGAGACGGCTAACACTTTTTTCCCCCAACAGCCGGTCTGAGGAGATTTGCTGTTGAATAATAACAAAGGAGAGAGGATACGTATTTAAAGAAAAGAAGTGATTAATGGTTTTCTGTATAATTCTCACATTTTTCTTAGCTCTTGTCTACACAGAATGGCTGTGAACTTTAAGCTCCATAGAAATCTTTTTTTTTTTTTTAATTCTATTCATACCTTCCAAAGAGCAGCTTTGATTTGGTTCTTTAGAGACATTCCTTGGGGGGGCATATGCTTTTTTAAGAACTATTTTCCCCCTCAACTCGGGGCTTCGGCATCCCCTTGCAGCTAAAACACCACACCGCAATCTGACCGAAATAAAGCTCGCCCCTCTCATCCTCCAGGTCCACGACGATTTTTTACGAGCCTCCCAGCAGCATTTAAACGGACAGTTCAGCAGCCCTTTTGCGGCTGGGGACACTGGCCTGTTGGTTCCCCCTGCCCTACCCAGCCTCCAACTACCAGAGCTGCAAGCTGGAGGAATGCAAAATAAATAACAATAAAAAGCGCGGGGGGGGGGGGGGGGGGTTTTTTTTTTTTTCTGAAAGGAAATGGGACTGAAAAAATGACTTTTAATTGCATATACTCTCCCGAGCCCCGAGCTTTTTGGAGGTGGGGTGGTTGCACCCTGGATGACCAATGGACCAGAGACCCTGAGGCTGGAGCTCCCAGACCTTAGAACTTCTAAGCAGTGCTGCACAAAAGCAATTCTAGCCTGACAGAACTTCTGAGGGTCACCTGCACCCCTTTCCCCTACCCCCGCTCCATTCTAGGGGTGACTGGGACCTCAGAGACAGAAAGCTATTTGGTCCCCAGTCATACTTTCGATACTTTCTATGAGAAAGAAAATGAAAATTAATACTGGAGCAAGGCTTCACAAAAGAGGCCATTTGTCTTCTTGATTATCTATTTGCTTGTCAGAGTTTGAGCTATGGCACTGGCTAGCTCCTTTGTAATATAAAAATACTCTGAAAACCTGCAAACACCCAGAAACATCTGTGCAAAAAATTAGACTCATTAAAGCCTTAAACACCTCAGAGGAAAGCGATACCTTCTTATGCTGCGAGGAAAGAGGCCAGCCTCATGGAATCCTCTCTCGGAACTTTAATAACCAAAGAGCCGTCTGTCTAGAAGGAGACAGCTTAACCGCATTTTATTTGCTTATGACAAATAAATCACGATATGAAAGGCTTTGCCGTACTTAAGCCTCTTGTGTCCTACAATGAAACATTTTCCCCCATTAGGGACTGGAATCAGCCCTCCCAGTCCTTTCAATCCATTTTTGGACTGAAGGGAAAAAATTAAAAGCCCCAAAACACACCCACCCTAAAAGGAAAACAAACCAGCCACCACAATTTGGAGTCCTCTGAGATAAAAATTCCCATCAGACTCTTTGACAAAAAATCTTCAACCACACACAATGTGAGGCTGAACCCACTAGGGTGCTTAAAATATACACCGGGTGGCATTTGTCCATATCTTTACGCCAATGTTTCAACAAAAACACGCTATGCTGGTCACAAGAAACCAAACATTTATTTCTATTGTCACTCTGTACAGCACACAGATATTCACACATACGAAGGGTTCTAAACTCAAGCAGCCCCAGAGGTAGGAAAGGGCCTGGTTTTGGAATGTCAGAAAGAGAAAAGGAGAGAGGACGCACATGACACAAAAAAATAGTAATAATAATATTATCAATACTAATAATAAACGATGCAACATGATAAACTATGGGAGAGGGCTCTGCAACATCCTCCTCCCAGACTGGGAGGGGCACATTTTATTTCCTAGTTTCACATTCATTTTCAGTCTAGGAGAGAGGCCTCTGCTGTACAACTCTGGACTGGCAGAGTAGTGCCCAGCTCCCAGAACTCAACTGGCCCCTCACCCTGCCAGGCATGGCTTGGCTTGGCCTTCCAGAGGAAGGCCCTCCCGGGTCTCTGAGTCTCTCTTTTTCCTTGGACTCAATTTCCCTCCTCACTCCTGAGTTTTCAAGACCACCCGCTTCCCTACTTGCTCCCGTCCTCTGTTCCCCACCCCCCAACCCCACGGTGGAAGTGGGTGAGCAGTCATTCTGGCCCTCCGTGAACGGGCACGGAGGATGAGGGAGAGTGTGTGTGCGTTTGTTACCGTGGCCAAAACACTGCACTATCTGGCAGTCAGAGGGTGCTTTCGCTGGGTATCGGGAGTGGGGGACAAAGAAAGGAAATCCAGGCTGTCTTCCAGCAACGGCAGCAGCAGAGGCGGAGGCGGCCGAGCCGGGCCTCATTTGTTAGCGGGTGTCGAGGTAATGGTCGCCACCGAGGCCCGTCCTCTCCTCGGCAGAGTAAACAAGACAGATGGGCCTGGGCCTGGCGTGATTAAAGATGAAACGTGGATCCATCTTCGCCAAAGCTGAAAACGAGGAGCTGCAGCCTCCTCCTATTTCTCTTTCTGTCTTTTTCTTTCTTCCTTCTTCTTTTCTTTTTTTTTTTTTTTTTTTTTTTTCTTTTAAGGAAGAAAGCAAGAGATTTGAATCTTGCTTCTGGGGGGGCCTCCCCGTGGCCCTCTATTGTCATTTCTATAAATAAAGCTTCCCCTCCCCCTCTTCTGCGTTTATTCGCATATAAAGTGTGGGGAGGGCAGATAGATTTTCCGGGGCCCAGGCCCCAGAGCCCCCTCCTGTCCCCCCACCCCATCCCCTGCACTCACTGCCCACCCCCACCCCGAGGTTCGTGGCTTCAGCGTGCGGGGGCACTAGAGCGCGGGGGGTCCTCCATTGGGCCGGCCAGGGGTCCCTCCGGCTGAGCCTGCCGCACCACCCGAGCGGATCTTGGTGTTGGGCAACTTGTGGTCTTTTTTCCACTTCATGCGCCGGTTCTGGAACCAGATCTTGATCTGGCGCTCGGAGAGGCAGAGCGCGTGGGCGATCTCCACCCTCCGGCGCCGTGTCAGGTAGCGGTTGTAGTGAAATTCCTTCTCCAGCTCCAAGACCTGCTGGCGAGTGTAGGCGGTCCGAGAGCGCTTGGGCTCCCCGCCGGCGTAATTGGGGTTTACTGGACACACACGGAGAGAAGGAGAAAGAGAAAGTTTTATTGCCCCCGAAAGGAAGAGCCTTTTCTTCCAGCGAACACAGTGTTTCCCTCCCTCCCTCTCCCGCCGCCTCTTCTTCCTTCTGAGGGAGGGAGGGAAAAACGAAAAGGGAAGAATGCAAGACCCAAGAATGAGAGACACCTCCAAGTTTTGGAGAGCTGTGCTGTGTCCTTGTTGTTTGGGTGTCTGGTGGGGAGGGGGGGCGTGTGAGAACTCCCCCAAGGTTTTAATTGCTCCACTCTCTCCCTCAGTTTGGGGCCCCCAGAATGGGAGAATGAGGGGGTGGAAGAGGGAGGGGAGGTTTCCCTAAACCTTTCCTCTGTTTAGTTCCCACCCTTGCTGCTCAGATTCCAAGCAGTGCCTGCCCCTACTGAAAACTTTTACCCACTTCTCCAGCCAAGGAGTCAGACTGGAAGAAAGGAAAAAATAAATACTGGGAGTTGACTCAACTCTCTGCTTAAATACGGATTACCTCCTCCTCCTTCTCCTCCTCCATCTCCTACACCCCTCCCCAACTTCCAACTTCACTGAGACTGTATCTCCCTGGCGAAAAAGTCGCTGGTGAGAATGGTGAAGAGGATAGGGAGCCTACTTCAAAGGCGCAGGGCCCACCAGGCCATAAAAATTTATGGGGGATGTAATTATGTGGCTCTGAAAACAGGCGACCGTAAATCTCCGGCAATGGCGAGTTTATAGCGGGGACAATTGGCTTCCCCAGCTCACCCCCCCACCCATGCCTCCGAGGTCCCTTTGGTGTAAAGCTCCAGGGGTGGGAGGGGGAAAGGGTGCCCACGCACTCACCCGTGCTCACGTGAACTTTGCGCATCCAGGGGTAGACGACGGGCTCTTTGCAAGCGGAGTGGGACGGGCTGGGGTGCAGGGGGTTCTGGGCGCAGGGAGGCGGCGGGGGGCTGCTGCTGACCGCCTCGCAGCGCTGGCCGGGCTCCGGGAGGAGGGCCCCGGCGGGTGGCGGCGCAGGAGCCCGAGGGGACAGCCCGGGCGGTGGCGGGCGGAGGTGGTGCGGAGCGGCGGGGCCCAGGGTCCCGCAGGCCGCATAGCGCTGCACGGTGCACGCCGCGCGCCGCCCGAAGCCCGCCTCCGGCTGGAAGCTGCTCTCCTCGCCTCTGCCGCCGGCGTAGTACCGCGCGAGTGGTCCGCTGGTAGGTAATCGCTCTGTGAATATTCCTCGCATGGAGGGGAACTTGGGGTCGACATAGTTGAGTGATCAAAAAGAACCTCATTTTTTAGCCATTAATTTCTGGGAATTGCCCACAAAATATACTAAGAAGTTTATTCCGACCCCTGGACTCGTTTTCCTGTTTCCGGAAAGCCCTCCTACTTACTGTCAACGTGCACAAAGTTAGGCGCCCACGTGATCCTCGAGCCAATGGTGCCGACCCGCCTGCGATTCCCGGATAAGGAAATCTGCTCACCCGGACCCCACTCCAGCCAAAGAGGTTTATTTCCCCCTTCTCTCTTCCCCCCCCACCCACCCACCCCAACACCAGGATTACCATAGGGCTCCTGCGGACGACCCCCTCCTTGCCTCGCTCTCTCCGAGGTCAGAGAGAGAGAGAGAGAGAGAGAGCGCGCAGGTTGCGACTGGAGGGCCTGTTGGGGCGCTGGGCAGAGAGCAAACCCTAGATCCCTTAAGAAGTTGGGGCTCCTGGTGTAACCCCTCCTGTTCTGCCTCACCTCTGCCCAGCATTCTCTACCTTCTATAGGCCCCAGTCTCCTCCCCTCGGCGGGAGGGAGCCCTACCTAGCACCCTGCGTCTCTATGGGGAGTTAGGTTACTGGCGGGCTGGGGGCTCCGTCTCGAAAGGGGAACCCATACGGGGGCCAGAGCATAGAGCTTGGGGCTTTTCTCTGCAGCCGGATGGGGAGGGGTAGGGGTGAGAGAGGAGGCGTCCAGAGCTAGAGGGCCGGTGCGCAGAGGGACTTGTCAGAGATGAATGGAATCGCGGGCGGATCGATAGGAAATTCATGCACTAATTCGGGGAGACCTCGCCTTCCAAATCGCATTTAGCTGCGCAGTTAGCTAGACTGTATCAGTCAGTCCGTCTGTCCCCCTTTTCCTATCCACTCCTCCCTTTAATCCACGCGGCTCAAGCCCGGAGAAACGACTTGGTTTCCCACACTATGGATAGAGCGCTGGGGTAAAAAACCTGCAACTTTTGAGAGCAAAATTGATTAGCAATTTGCTAATTCCATAACCACCCGAGCAATACTAACCATGGCTCCGAGACGTTCTAATTGTCGCTAACGCCGCCGCCTCCGCGGCGAATAGAAATCACACATCCCTGTGATACTGGGAATACAGCCATAGAGGTTGTATTATGTGTGTACCCCCACACATAATAACACCCCTTGGTAATCGAGTATTTCCAGGTCATCTTGTTCTGAACTGAAACGGAAAGGCTACCTCAGCATCCGTTTGTTAAGCAAATTTCCTTTGCCTTCCTTCGCACACCGAAGACGAGTCATTTTTTTCGAAATTTCCAATAAAGCCTCCCTGAGCCCAGAATGGAAAGTGGGTGCGTTTGGGACGAGAATATAAATTTAAAACTTCAACAACAATAACATTAACCTCTTAAAGAGAGGTGGAAAAGGACCAAGGCTCCCAGGGGCAGGCGTGGGGAGAATTCAGGTAGATGATTTCTCCATCTCTAACCAGTTGAAGGAGGAAAAGAAAGAGGAATAAAGAGGAAGGAGTCTTCGTGTGGCCAGTCACCAGATTGTCCTCATTCAGAAAAATAATACATATATATATATTTTTTTCTTCTGGAAAAATACGAGCGGAGTGTTTATGTCAACTACATATTCCCCTAGATACGAATTTGTGACCACAAAATTCCTTACACAAATTCGGATCTACAGGGTATATACAGAAGACAGACAGATCTTCTTGGCCCAGAAATTTTCCAGTTCTCCTACTTTCCGCGCCTTCTTCGTTTGGGGTGTGGTTTGAGTGCTTTGGTTTTATTTCGTTTTGTTCTAGTTTTGAGCGCTGGGAACAGAAAAAGGTACTGCGAGTCCGTTCTTGGAATTACAAGGTTTTCAATTCTCTTCTATTAGAATTACAAGTAGCATCCAGTTCGGAAAGGGACGGGAACTTGCCGCCGCCGCCGCCGCGCAACTCTCGGTGGCGCATGAATTATGAGATGTAAACATTAGCTAAGCACAAAAGGAGGAAGGGTCATTCTGAGGCTGCCGCGAAGTCAGATTCAGGCCTTTCTGGGTGCCTTCGCGCCCCTCCCCTCCCCCCGACCTTTTTTTTTTTTTTTTTTTTTTTGAAAACAAACACCCCAATCGGCTCCTCCCTGCCCCTCCAAGCCTTTAGTTTGTGATCAAACGAATATCTAGATATTTTCCAAAGCGCCTCTCAGCGAAGGGAGGAGGAAGAGGCGGCTGGGTGTGAAGGAGGTGTAATAAAAGTCCTTTTGGAAAATTCAGTGGTAAAAGAGAGAGAAACAGCTGTAAAGAAAATGCTGGGAGACCAAGCAGATGGGGCCCCGATATTTAATGACGGGCAATTCCGTTTACAACCTGAGAAAAGATCAAAGGCGTTTCATTTCCGAATGAAGGGCAATGAGGAACCATAAAAGATGCAGCCAGATGATATAGGTTCCCTCCCAGCCTCTCACACATCCTGGGAGCCAGGAGAGGGGGTCTATCCTGGGGAGGTGTGGGGAGGAACCCCATTTCCCCAGCTTCCTAGCCCCAGGCGGGTCCTTTCCTTCTAAACACATACGAACTCGCTTAGCCACCTGCTTAGGTTGCTAGTGGTAGGACCAAAATGGGCATCTGGGGTTTCGGAACCAACTTTCTGAGGCTCCCAGAAGTCGTGAATTTACTAAGCTGAGAGTCTGGGGATTGGGCTGGAGGGAACTGAGACTGTGAAAGCTGTGACAGAGTAAGGGAAAATATGCATAGAAAAAGCCTCCACCCCACCCAGACTCCCTACTCAACTCCCTAGGTCTGAGAAATATTTGCATCTCTAGTGAGGAAGTCAAAATAATATCAATTTCATTAACAAATACAGGAACAACACAAAAACAACCCTCTAACTGCAAAACTCCAGAGATCTCTGCCTATCCCCAGTCCTGGGACCTTGCAGGAGGGTAGGAGGAGAGTTCCCATCTGCCCACAACTAGGTCCAGAGACCCTCTGATTTTCTTTTCATCTTAAATCTAGGAATTGCCAATGTTGGCTTCTGGGCCTGATTTCTAACATCAACATTCTCCCAGACAGGCTGAACTCACACATATTTGGGAGAAAAAAGCAAACTATTACACTACTGTTGTCTTTGCCAAGAGAGGGTCCAATAGGTAATCTCAGACCCCCATCTGGGCAGTCAGGGAGACCAGAGTCTGGCCCAGGGCCCACAGACAAAATGCGCTGCTAGGATCCCCACCAGCTCCCTAGCGTCAACCAGGGACCTTTTACAAATCTTGTCAAAGGCCACTTAGGGTCTCCAGGACCCACTCCAACCGTCCAGGCCCCTCCCCCACCCCATACCTCCTGTCCTTCTCAACTCGCCAGCTCTCGGAAACCCTTCCAAACCGTCGGCATTTCGGAAGTGTGGGAGGGCCTCTGGGCCGGCTGCCGGGCCTCTCTGCTGCTCTACACTTCACAAGGGATGCGGCCCAGGTGCCCCAACACCCCAAGAGAGAGGAACAGGGGGCAGAGCCACCGCGGGTTTGGGTATCCTTGATACTGGCGCCCGAGAGCAAAGATTTTTCTCCTCTGTGCGCTGGAAGCCGCCACCTGCCAGTCCCACCAAGGCGCCGCACCCCCCACACCCCTCTAGCCGCCTGAGACGGAGAACAGGGTTTATGGGCGACTCCCAGGACGGGTTTTATCGGAGCAGGAGGCTGCCTCTCCCCTCTACCGCCCAGAAGGATACGAAGAGCAACACGCAAAATAATAAAATAAGAGCAGGGGCTGCGCGCTATCGGAGCCACCTCCCCTACGCTCCCGGGTCTTTCCGCGGCTTCCCGGCCGCCTTCTCCTGGCAGCCACAGGTTGCTAGCATGACCTCGCGCCGCCCAGCCACCCTCCGCCGTCCGGGCGTGCCCAGCCCGCGAGGAATCACCTTTTGTAGGAGGGGAGAAGGGACTCAGCGAGGGAGTGAACCCGAAGGCCCGAGCGGAGGCGAGTCCCCAGCCGGTCTGCGCACCGGTGGCGGCGGCTCCGAGGAAAGAAAGGCCCAGAGCCGGCGCGGGCGAGGGTACTCACCGGGAGGCTCCCCAGCCCCGCCGGCCGCCGAGCCGCCCGCAGACGCACTGGGCAACAGCTGAGCTCGCTCTTGTCCACTATTGTGTGTCCGGAAAACCGGACCGCGGCGGCGGCAGAGCCACGGGCTCCCTCAGAAGCCGGAACATGACTTTTTTTTTTTTTTTTTTTTGGTGTGTTTTTGTTTTGGAAGCGCAAGTTTTCGTATTAATCTAATACTTTGGCAGTCTTTGTTAAACAGGCGCGTCACGAGGCTCTCAAACATTTTAATAATTTTTAGACGCCGTGACCTGCGGTTCACCCCTCTCCCGACCTCCCCCACCAGCAGGCAGTTACTATAATACGCTCACGCATTTCGCTGGGTCATATTGAATTTTGCGTAGGTCATTACTTGGGAGAAAAATGACAGAGCAGAAATTTGATTCAGCTCATCCTCTCCAGCTCGACTTTTCGCCAGAGGCTTCTCTTCTCTTCACCCAACCCCCACCCCAAAAAAGTCCCATTCGGATAAGAGTCAGTCGGCCACGCCCCTGTTTTGATTTTCCATCATTCCCATATTTTTGTCAGCTCTGGTTCCAGAGAGAGTGTGGGGTTTCACGTGGGATCCTTTTGAGGCCTGAGAAGGAGGCTGGCACGGGGAAAACTGAAAGCGTGGCTTTGGGCATCTGGGCCCCAGAGAGCAGGCCTGAGCAAGAGGCCCCTTCCCTGAACCTTACCCCTAAATGCCTGTATGGCCAGGGCCCGGATCCCCACCCCATCGCACACTCCATCTGCTTTGTTGGCTCCTCTAAGTGTCAGAGATACCCTCATTTCTACAAAAGCTTTGGAAGCTCCAGGGCCTAGAAATGACCACTCCACCTCTCGGGGCCAAGATTTTGGTCCACACAACCCAGCAGTTTCAAGGAAGATAGAACCCTGAGAGAGGTGCTGGGCTGGGCTGGTCAAAGCTGGGGACATAACTTTCAGAGCTTTAACTGTCCTTTAAATACAAAACAATAGCTTCCCCCTCCCCCCAAAGAATCGTTCTCATCAATACAGTAACACTTTTGCCTACCCCCATCAACCACACAAGGAGGTTCAGGAGCAGATCAAGGGTTTGTCTCTCCAGGATTAAAATCTGATGGATTGCCTACAACACACTTCTCCAGTTCTCCAGCCTCCTAGGGACCTGCAGAGGTGAGTCAGGTGACTCCCCTTCCTCCCAGTTCAAGTCTACAGACTGAGACAGGGCTCCAGCCTAGTTGGTCGGGTGGTAGCCTCCTAGTACGGAGAGGTCAAGAAAGAACTCCCCAAGGTGCCCAGCTTGGTCTAGAATGGCAGAGGCCACTTCTTCCCCATCCTGGGTCCCTCTATCCCAGGACCTTGGGCTGCTCCACTCTATACCGAAATTTGCTAACGTTCTGTCCTGGAACAGAAGGAGATGGATTCTTCAGTTCAGGCTTTGATGTTTGTCTCTTCAGGACTCCAGGAATTTCTTCCTGGTCTGACACTGCAGAGAAACTCGCCTAAAGGACCAAGCAGAAATAGGGACCTACACCCAATTGGTTTAGTCAAAACCCTGGGTTAAATCTATTGGAAATTTGATATTAAACCTTTGTCTCTTCTGGCCATGTTTCAAAAAGGCATCTTTACAGAAACTCTCAGGTTATCTTCATCCTAGAAGGAGAAATGCCCACAGTGTACCTCCTATAGTAAATGCTTGGAAGAGAATATAATGACATCTCATAATACAACAGTCATTTAAAGACCCAAAATAGGCATTTGCCCCAGTGTTATAATTACTAAGTCTCTCTAGGCATTTACTTATGAGCTAAGCTCAATGCATGGATTCAAAGTTCATTTCAGGTCGCCTGTTTCAACTCCAGTAAAAAAGATCTCTGTGAAGCCATTTGGTACTTTTCCTCTGCATTTCTCCTCCCTCATCCAAATAGGAAGAGAAGGAGTCAAGATGAACACAAAAATGGAGGCTTGGGAGAGAGTGAGAGAATTAACAAGTTAATCTTTCAATAGGTAAGTTCTTAAACTGGAGCAATTTGGAGAGACAAATGAGAGTTTGGAAAGGCTCCAGTGTTGGCCCATTCTCATGGACCCTACCTTCCTGACAGCCTGGGGGTTAAGGGTGCTGGAAAACAGGCCTGCCTCTCCCAGGATTGGGGGATTGAAAGAGTCAGTAGTTTGACCCTTTTAGGGCAGGCAGGGTGAGTTGATGTTGGTGAAAATCAAACGTTCACATTGGAAGTATTCTTTGGCCCTGCCAGAAGTCCTACAAAGACGTGGGGGTAATTTAATTGAATTTCTCAAATGTGTGTGGCTAGGAAGGTTTAATTAAATTTAATATGGTGACTGAAAGATTATCTTTGGAAGAGAAGATTGCTCAGAGGGTTCACCACACCCTAAGCGCTGTCTTTTCTACAACTCACCACCACCACTAGTCTCGCCCTTTTTGGAGAAGGGATTTTTCCTTCCTCAGTTTCCCCTCCCCAGATATCTGCCTCTTCGCTGCCCAATTCTGCTCCCCCACTTCTGCAACCCACAAATCTTCCTTACCTCCAGCATCCCTGGCTCCCAGATCCGTCTTCACACACATACAGCCCCTCCCCCCACGCCCCACCCTGCCCCC
>NW_016815820.1:2795772-2801655 GCF_001698545.2 Rhinopithecus bieti | reverse complement strand
CCTGCCCCCACCCCCGCCCTTAGTCGCCTCCGCCGCGCTCGCTTACGCATGGTGTAAACTTTTGACCCTCCAACTTTGCGACCCCTCTGGCAATAACACTGGCCTCACCACCCAGGGTCTCATTCTGCTACGCCAGTCGGCCGCAGAAACCCCAGGGCAAAACGTTTTCCTTACCCCTCCCCCTTTTGCCAATGTCCCCACTCCCCCAGGGCCTTAGACCTGGGCAAGATGAGTCTTTTGACTATTAAATAACTCCTTGGAAAAAGACGCGGAACCCACTTCACGCATTTTCAACGGTCTCTTCTATTGGGATGCCTGGAAGGGCTTTTGACCACTCACCCTTCTTCATTTTTGACCCCCGAGTGGGGCCGAGGTTGCTGGAGGAGGAGACCTATGGCGAGCAGTAGAATGGGCTGACCTGGAGAAGGGCATTTTTGGGGTGAAGGGTGGAAAGAGCTTGGATTAGGGGCTCCTCGGGAGCAGAGGGGGCCACTGGGCTCACAGAGCTGGAGGGAGAGCTCAGTGTCCCAACAATGCGGGGCCCGGGGCCACCTTGCGCGGCCGTTCGCTGGCGCCTCGGAGGCACCAGCCTGGCTGTGAACTTGGTCTAAGGCGGACTCTACTGGCAGCTCCGGGATGTTACAGCCTCTGCCTCTAGTCCAAAGCAGCGGCCGTGCGGACAACCCGCGCGCTTTCGGTTTCCCTTCAGCCCAAATATCGCCTCCCAGACCGCCACCTCTCACTGGGAAGGATTTCCTTTCTCCTTCCTTAGGATCCTTTGGGATTCAGAAAACAGAAAAGAAAACGAATTAGAGATGCACGCACCTAAGGACAAGCCTGCAGAAGCCCCGAAATGGGGTATCCTCCACGATGCCTCCAAATCCCCCAAGAGGCGACGCCCCACACAGGTTGGCACTTGCCCTCCACTTCTCCCCTAAGTGTGTCTTTCCATGCTGACTCCCCACCTTTCCAACTGGCCTGGGTCATCTTTTGGTATGGCAAAATGGTCTGGGGCCTGCGAGGTACCTTTCCTCCCTGGATGCATTCAGCCCTACCCCACTGGGCTCCGAGGTCAGGGATCGCTGCGACCAAAATCAGCCTCTGTGCTCCGAAGCCGCAAGGCTCAGCCCGGATCCACTCGGGGAGAGGCAGGCCAGAGGGCGGCCTTGCAGCCTGGGAACCGTTTCCAGGGAGGAGAAGCTAGAGGATACTGCAGAGAGTGCATTTTTCTCTCCAAGAGGAACTTTAGGGGGAGAAGAGACAAAAGAGGAGACGCCTAAATTACCGAGAAAAGGAAAAGGAGGGAAGAGAAACGTTAAAAGTTGGGGAAAAGGTGCTTTTTGGGATCCGACAGGTTCCCGAATTGTCGGAAGTCCAATCCTCTCCAGGCTCCCAAATTTCCCCTCTTCCTCTTGGAGCCTGCAATCAGTAAATTCGCCAAAAGAAAGAACGAAAGATCCTCCTAAACCTGCCGGCGTGCCCCCACCCCAGGTCTGCAGCGGTGGAGGTGACTGCGGCGGTGTGGCCGGTGGCGCGTAATGTATGCTGCAGCGGCTCGGAGCCCCACGTAGGCCGGCGCTGCTGCCCCCGTCTGCTGACCTCTGCATGATCCCGGACTCTATGAATTATTGATGAGATATGAGCGTTGATTTCCCCTTTCAGGATGCAAACTCCATTACATTGTTAAAATGGCGATTTAATCGTTGAGAATAGCTTTGGCGTGGGTTTTTTCCCCCAACTCATTTGCGCCTCCTTCCTTTTCATTTAACTCTCTTAATTAAATCCTCTAACAGATTTTAATCACTTTTTGGAGGGAGGGGTAGGAGAAAGGAGAAGGCCATAAGACAATCACTACCAACAACAATGGGACGCTAAAGCAAAATAAAACAAACCAAAGTCAAAAACCATCATAAGCCTCTACCTTTGAGAAGTTGAAAGGAAGGTGAAGAGGGGGAGGTTAACCCCTCTAGAAAGGATACTTGTTAACCTCTGCTGGAGACAGACCTTTAGAGGGCTGGGGAAACCCACCAGAGACAAGGAAGAGTGGGGTGGGGCCTGCAGGAACAACCTGAGGGGTATTTAATCCACTCCTCCCCCGCCCCCACAACCATCACCACCATGAGACTTGTGTGTGAAGTTGACTGTAGAGACTAAGTCATTCTTGCCCTTGCTGAGAACTCCAGGGGCCTCAAGCCTGGGGAGGGCCACAGGATTCATGTGGAGAGGGTCCTCCAATCTCAACCTCAGAGTCACTTAGGGAGAAATATCCATTCTGCTTCAAGAACCCCCATGTCTCCCTTCCCCTCCCCAAACAGCTCGGTTTCCAGGCGGTGTTAATTAATATGGATGTGTAACCACGCTGCAGCAATCGATAAATCTCACTGTGGGCAGATCTCAGCCTCAAAATCTGATTACTCTGAGAAACTCCAAAAATGGGGAGGGTTACCAGTATCCCCTCCCTTAAAAGAGGGGAGCTTATTCTTGCTAGCCCTGTCTTCCAAGATTGACCAGGTTGGTCCCCCAAGCTGAGAAGTCCATGCTGGGGAGACTAGTCCTGGGACGGGACTGAGTTTGGGGGGCTGTGCTGAGCTTCTGTCTTCTCCATTGCTCTGAATCCTTGGTATGCAAATCCCAGGGATAAAGGAACCAGGCAAGGAAAGGAGCTTCCTCTTGGATATTCCCATTCTGCTCACCAGCCCTCAGAGAATAACTTCTCCCAGCCAGGGAAGGGTTAAGTGTCCCTGCCACAGTTATGGAGAGGAAGCCGATGAAATATGGGCAATTGGAACTCCAGGCCCGGCTGGCTTTCCTGTTTACACTTCTTTATACTTCCTCCCACCCATTGGCCTCAGAGAAACAAAACAAATAACCAAATAAAACAAAACAAAAAAAAAAATCAAAATTGAATTGTCCACTGAGTGGTGGCCAGGCTGGCCTCAGAGGGAAAAGAGAAACTGCAGCCTTAATCTCCAGCTGTCACCTCCTGGGGCCTGCCCAGGTTGAAGATTTGGCCAGAGGGTATCGGCCTGGCTTGTAGCTCAAGAGGCTGAAGCCTGGACTGGCAGAGAGAAAAAGCGGGTGGGAGAGGAGGGAGAGCAAAGCTCTGGAGAGAGTAGAGCTGCTCTCTCAGAGGGAGATAGCCTGAGGAGGGCAGGAGGAGATGACAGAGGTCTGGGGCAGAGGAGAGAGTTCTTGGCACCAGAAATCCCTTCACACCTCTCATTGCCTCCCCCAACTTGTCCTGGTTGGGGTTCAGACCGGACTGGGGTCCAGCTTAGAGAGCCTGAAGTGGAGAAACGGAAAGCCCAGCCTAGGCGTCTTCTCCAGGACCTGCTTAGAGCTGGAGGAGACCCTTTAAGGGTTTGGTCACTGAGGTGGAAGTGGGCACCCCAAGTTGCTCTTTGCCATCCTGCAAAATCCAACCAGATATGCTTAGTAGATGTCAGAGCCTGCAGAACTGACATGAGAGGGGGCGAAGAAACAATTTTTCAGCAGCAGGCCTTGCTATCTGGGGTTCTAGCTTCCAGGAGGGCTTTAAGAAAGGGAAGTGTATTAGAGTGAAGCCAGGGGCACAGTAGGAATGGGGTTCCCCTGGAGACCCAGGTCAGACTCTCCCTTGCGGAACTCTTTCTCTGCATGTCTGTCAACTCCATTGCCTTGTACAGTGGAAGACTGTGGAAGCTGTGTCTCTGGCACTTCTTTATATTTTCAATGGTTCTGGGGATCCTTTGGGAGTCGACCTGTGTTTCCTTTCTAAGGGATACAAATGCCCTCATCATTCTTGGGATGATGTGTCTTCAAACCAGGGTGACTCTGCTCTTAAAGCCTGTTAAGGATCTCCTGTAAGTCAGGCTTGGGCAGTGGATAGAGAGCTCAGGGAATAGAGAGTGGCTTCAGGAGAAAGAGGAGAGGGGGAGAATTCCAATGTCCCTTAATGGGAAAAAGGGAGTCTTATGACCCCATCCTTGTCCCAAAGATCAGAAGCCCCTTGAGGTGCCACATATCCAATCCCAGAAACTACCTATGGCAGTTGGTGAGGTGAATCAAGGGATGGCAGGCTGGTGAAAGTAGGAGTGACAGGGTAGTTAGCCCCATGGGTCTTAAATTGGAGGGGGGTCAATTTGGTGGGGAAGAGGCCTCTGACTTTTAGAAGGGTGACTTTTCCCTAGAAAATAACAGAACCCCTGGGGATCAAATCCTGAAGTCTCTCTGGTTTATGGTGCCACAAAACAAAGGGGCCTTTGAGGGTGTGCCCCGAAGAGAAGAGGGAAAAGAGAGGGAAAAGAGCACCTTTCCTATTTTCTCTTCCAGCTCCTGAATCTATTTCCTCCTGACAGTTGAGGGATTTGTATTCTTGAGCTAATTTTATTTATGGAGGGCGTGCCAGAATTCTACTTAAACACCTAACACCTCTAGACAAGAGAAGAAGCTCTTCCCTTCCCCCACTCCTGGTTCAGGAATTAGGTTTTGAACTGGGGGGATTGCCCACTCTGTCCGCTCCCTAGTCTGACTTCAGGATCCTACTTTGAGCCAAGAAGAAAGATTAGCTTGAGACCAACAGGCTGAAGGTGGAAGCAAAAGCAGCGCTGTGCTCCCCATCCCAGAGAAGCCTGATGAAGCCAAAGATAACCGGAGGGACCCCAGCTTCAAAGATCTGAAAGCCAGAGAGCACCCCAGAGCAAGGCAGCCCACAGCAGCCACCTACCCGGTGCTTTTTCTCAGCTCACATGTATCCGGATAAAAGTGCCCAGAGGTGCACCCCCCACACGCACCTCTGACAAATGAATGTCATAAAGTTTCTTTACTGAGGGTGGAGAGATAGCTGTCTGAAGATATCCAGCAGTGAAGTGGCCCCCCACAATGGCCCCTTCCTTCAGCAATACACACCCCTCTTTCTTGGTCCCTAAATTTCCACTGGCACTGAGGGAGCATAGATCCCCCACACAAACCCTTTTCCCCACAAAGTCAGACACTCCTGCTAGTAAAAATCAGGCATCCCCGACCCATGAGGCCTTATGAAACTGAGAGCACTCATTTCAGGCACACAGTCCCTTAGAACTGGGTGCATAAAACAGGCTAAATTTCCCCTACATCACCCCACAGCCCCAGCTGGAAACAAGTTTTCTTCCCCCAGTCCCAAGTCCCAGAATTGCAAGGGGTAAAAGCGAAAGCTGAAAGCGACTTACTGTGGGAATGCTGGCCTGGGCCGCTGCTGCCTTCTGGGCTGGTCCGGCTGCTCCAGGCTGGGAGAGTGCTCACCTACTTCTGCCCCCTTCCCCATCACAGCAAGCAGTTAAAGTGTCACTTAACATTCTGGAGAATGTGAAATATACTGTGCGGTGTCAACTCCCCAAAACCATAAAACTAACTTTATGGACCTCACGTGACTTTCTCGAGCCAGTGAGGGGTATCTGTCTGACTTCTCGGCGATTTTTACGATCTAACTTCGAGATAAAACCCCTATCCATTTGACATCTAAATGTCATAGCGACTTTTGGGATAGTTTGCTATCGACAAAGGGGGACAAAGTCAAGGGGTGAAGGGAAAGGAGGGCCAAGCAGAGCCTCCACGACCCTCGGCTGCCTCCTCACCAGCTCCCCCTCCCCCCAAGTCCGGTAAGAAGTTGGGCCAAGCTGGAAGGGATTGACCGGGTAAGTGTCCAGACTTGACTCTTGCGATCAGGGTGGAGGCTGACTTGGATGGAGGTGGACTGGGCCCTGGCCCTGGGCCAGGCTGAAGGGAGAATCAGGGGTCTTTCTGAAAGGACCCTAACTCCTAATCAAGAGGGAAGATCAGTTGGACCCTTGGAGAGACGGAGCCCTTGAGAAGGGTAGGGAAGGCTGAGGATGAGTGAAATCCTTCGAAATCCAACTGATTTTTTTT
>NW_016815820.1:2774833-2795298 GCF_001698545.2 Rhinopithecus bieti | reverse complement strand
TTTTTTTTTTTTTTTTTTTTTTGCTTTAGTTGGTGGCAGAGCTGAATTGGGACTTGGAGTAGGAGACAGGGGGCTGGGCAGGCCTCTACCACTCCCAAAAGGCTAGGAGCCTCCCGCTGAGGACTTAGGCCCAAATTACTTTCCCAGAAGAGTTTTCCAGAGGCTTCCTTGGCCAGCTAATGGAAGACCAGGATAGAGTCTAGTTCAGCCTTTCCCCTGCCCCAGCCCCACATGGGGTTTCTGGGCCTTGGAGTTCCCCAGGCACCAAGGTCTGTTCTCTAGCCCAAGCACTGTTGACCAAGCCAGGGACTTACATGGCTGAGAAGAGCTGTTGGGAAGCAGCCTACTTTTTCTTCCCTGCACCCCAGATCTATTGAGAATGGTGCAGGGTGTGCCTGGGATGGAAGAGGCAGACCCCTCGGAGAAAAGACAAGTGGAAGGGCAATGGAGTGGGGGAAACATTTATTTGACTTCCAGGAAAGCTACAAACAAATACCAAAAGCGAATCACTGAGACAGGCCCCGCAAAGAGATTTCACACGTAGCACAGCATCCACTCGCTCACTACAAATGGTCTTGGAAGCAAAATGGGTAAGGGAGAGATGGGTCTGACCCAGACTATCCCCATATTTATAAGCTTTGGGCCCTCTAGCTGGACCCATGGATTCACAGAGAAATACACAAGACATTTTGCACTGAGGATCATTTTTGTTTCCGTATACTCCCAGACCAGGCCTTGTGGGGCCTACCCAGGCAGCAGGAACTTAAATCTCACTATCTTCTTTCTCTCTTCTCAATATTATCCCTTTGGTCCTCCCTAGCCCCTTCCCACCCTAGGACCAAGCCCCTAGGAGACTTGGGCCTGGGGAGTGGGGAGAGAGGAAGAGGAGAATGAAAAGAGACTCCATCTCTGAGGCCAGCTCAGCTTGGCCCCACTGCGGCACTACCCCACCTCAACTGCTGCCCCTTACAGAAGTTTCCAGCTGAAACTCAAAATACAGCGATCATCTTTTTATAAATAAGTTAGAACACAGATGGGGAGGGGAGAGTTCACATTAAACATGCGAATTTCTTTTTTTTTTTTTTTTTTTTTTCCTGGGGGAAGGACTGCGATCACAGACACAAACATTCAGAAACGCTGGCGGATTTGGGGCAAGCAGAAGGGAGTTGGGAGCATGGAAGGAAAATAATAATAATTATTATTATTAACAATAATAACAAGATAACCAGTCCAGGAGAGAGGGAGCCACAGGAAGACCTAAGACCAAACGAAATATCGTAACACAAGGCCGGGGCGAGGCAGGCTTGTGGGAACCGGTCCCCAGCGGGCGGCGGCAGCGCGGGGAGGATTGGAGGGGCCAGGGCTGGGGGTGACATGGGCTCTTGGGCCGCTGGGCTCCTCTGGGCAGGCTCAGGGCTGGAAGGCGCTGCCGGCTGTAGCCAGGCTCATACTTTTCAGTTTGTTGTCCTTCTTCCACTTCATGCGCCGGTTCTGGAACCAGATCTTGATCTGGCGCTCGGACAGGCAGAGTGCGTGGGCGATCTCGATGCGCCGTCGCCGGGTCAGGTAGCGGTTGAAGTGGAACTCCTTTTCCAGCTCCAGGGTCTGGTAGCGGGTATACGCGGTCCGGGCCCTTTTCCCGTCCGGCCCGGTCATATCTGGAGCAGAAAGCCGCAAGGCAACGTTATTCCGGTTAAGGGAGGGGCACTGGGTGGGAGGGGCGGGGAGCAGGACCCAGGCGTCCCGGCACCCAGCTCACCACAGCTCCAATCCTCTCTACTCCAGATGCCCACATTCAAGCTCTATTTCTGCACCCCTTTCTCCTGCATCCCCCACTTCTGCCGGCAGCCAGTGCGCCCGGCTTTGTCTTTTGCTCGCTCCTAGTGCCTCACCCTTGGCTGGGCTCAGGCGGCCGCTCGCCCCGGGAGGGAGGAGAGCGGTTGCACTTTTGCCCTGGAAAGCTCCTTTTACTGCTCACCCCTTCTTTGCTAGCGGCAGTCTCAAAATTTCAGGGGTAAGCAGAACTCTTCCCCACATTACATGAACCCCATCCTTTATTCTGAAGCTGGTACAGCTGCGCTAATAAAAACCTAAGCCGAAGCTGAAACAAATTATTAAAAATATCCCCCTCTAACAGAGAGACCCTGTTTGGCTCTGTCTACCAAGCTATGAGGCCCCTCTTAGAGACTTCTCCCCCTTGGAAAAATGAATCTATATTTAGGGTAAAGCCAAGCTCTCCTTGTTCTCCCATCCCACCCCAAAACGCAGAGAAGGAAAGCTGAGAATACAAAAAAGAGAGAGAGAATTACCATGGCTGATGTGAAGCTTCCTCATCCAGGGGAATATCTGCGGAGTCTGCCCCTCAGGCGCGGCTGTGGAGGTGGCCATGGGCTCTGGCTGCGCCCGAGCTAGGCTGGGGCTGCTTAGCTGGCTCGCCGCTTCCTCAGGCTCCGAGGACGCACTGGCCTCGTCTATTTCGGTGAAATTGGCGCTGGAACTGGCTGAGGTCGCCTGGTCGGAGGGGGACGAAGCAGAGGGCTTGGCGCCGTGGCTGTCGCCGTTGGTGCAGGGCAGGGACTCGGGCGAGGACAGGGAGCAGCTCGAAGCCGCTTGCCTGAAGCGGGGCTCCTGGGCGGGCGCTGGGAAGGCGCGCGAGCTCTCGCCCACCGCCCCAAAGTGGCTGGAGGAGGCCGAGGAGCGGTTGACGCTGAGGTCCATCCCATTGTAATTGTAGCCGTAAGAGCCGGTGTGCATGGCAGCGGGATCCCTGTAAGAGCCGCTCAGAGAGCTGCCACTGCCATAATTTAGCAACTGATAGTCCGGGCCATTTGGATAACGCCCCGAGAAGGAGTTTACAAAGTACGAGCTCATTTGGGTGATTTTGGAGGGCTTGATTTGTGGATCGTGGTCGTTATAACCCTGTGCTTCACGATTTATGATGTATTAATGAATTATAGCGATGCACTGTACTTCGTTTTGCTATGTATGCGGCCAAATATGGGGGGGGTTGGAAGGGGGGTGGGGGGGCGTTAGGGAATCACGTGCTTTTGTTGACCAGTCGTAAATTCTCGCTGATGACCTCAAGAGGTAATTCATGCTCTATGGTTACAAATAATGACGATCCGAGAATCGTTAGGGCCGATTCAATGCGAGCCTCCGAGAGAGGGGAAAAGGAGAAGGGGAGAAACTGGGAGAAGGTTGGCGTTGGCCTCTGAGCAGAGCGCGCCACCTCCCGGCGATCGACGGGAGCGCGGGCGGGAGACCGCCATGGCGGCGGCTGCTGCCTCCCTGCCGGCTCCCTGCAGCCGCCGGGAGAGAAAGAAACCCGGCCAAGGCTCAGCCACAGGGTTGAGCCTTTTCGAGCAGGGGTTGGGCTTTTTACCCACTTTCTTGTGGGTGGGGTTAGCCTCTCTATTTGGTTCCTTCTCCCTACATCATCATTGTCGTTATTATTTTAACTTTGGATGAGAAGATTAAAGATTGAGTTGCTTTTCCCTTTCTCGGGCTTTGCAAGTCTCCGAGTTGGAGGCGGAAATGGGGGAAGGGTTGGAAGTTGTGTGTGAAAAACAGTTATTGTAACGGGTTTTCCCCGGGAGCTTAGCCCTGCCTGCATCCTGGTGGGGCTGCTGTTGCCGGTCCACAGCGCCCAGGCCGAGCCGGCAGGACTGGACGGGAGGCTTGAAAAACAAGCAAAAGAAGCGTTCACTTCTCCTGGGCCACTTGGAAGTTCGAAATCCCCTTCCTGACCTCCTTGGTGGTCCTTAACCCAGGCGTGGGAAGTGACAGAGCAGGACAGGGACCCCAGAAGCCGAACACAGCTGGGGCTAAGTGGCCTAGTTGCCGAAAAGACCACAGCGGCCACCGCGTCTGCTGCTTGGGTTTGAGTAGTAACATGTGTCTGAGAGTTTGTAAAGCGGAGCCCCTTCCCCTCGTCCTAGGCTACTGCATTTGGAGGCCCCACTCCAGGCCCCTCACTCGCAGCTGGGCAGTTTGAGAATTTGCCTGGTGTCAGCCGCCTTCCTGGAAAAGGGGTTCCAAGGACCCTCATGCTTTGCTGAGCACCCTGGGCGGCCAGAGACCGCCCGAAGCTGGTCCCCTATTAGGAGGGGATTATTTTCTTTAAAAATAATAAAGGAAGCCAGAGGGCGGAGGAATAAAGGAAAACAGTGGCCGCAACTTGCCCTCTGGGTGCCGGTGCAAGCAGAGAGAGAATGGGCCATTCCCGGTTGAGAGGATGACACTAAATGCCCCATCACCTGGCCTCCTGCCCTGGGGTCTCCAAGGAGCAAGGGAAAGTTGTGCCCTTCGGCCTGTGCCTGGCTGGTGGCTTTACATTCCCCTGCTTGAGGCTGATCTCCTACTTGAGGCTGACCTCCTACTTGAGGTGGGAAGGGGCACCTGGAGCCTTCAGCTACAGGGCGAGAGATATCCAGTGGCCCCATTTTTTAGTCTCCGCAGCCACAGGCCAGGAGCAGAGAGCCAAGGCTGGCGAAAAAACCTGGCCATGTGGACGGGCCAAAGGCCAGGGGTCTCTGCGAAGGTGAGGACAGAAAAGAGCTGCAGAGGCCCCCAGACTCGATGGCTCCGTCTCCGCAAGAGAGCTTTAGGGGCCTCAGTGGCTCCCTTAGTGCTGTGGACACAGGAGGAGAGGCTAGAGAATGAGAGGGAAACAGCCCCTCTCCATCCCCCAAGTCTGCACGGGGAGAGGCGGCTGTGAGCCTCAGCACCAGGGAAACGCAGCGCTGGGGCCTGGGCAGGACTGATCGCTCCAGCCTTTATCTCAGCTGTAACTTCCCAGTCGAACAGGGCTCGCTTCAGGGGGCCAGGGCTCTCGCTTTTGCTGAAGAATTCTGGCTCAAGACGGATGGAGAGGCTGGGGGTTGAGGGGAGAGGGAAAAACGGCAGGGGAGGATCGGAGGTGACCCAGCGTCGAGTTTTCACATCTTTATTATTGTTATTATTATTATTATTATCATCATCGAAGTATTTCACGTCCCGAGCTAAGACAAGACTACAAACACAACACATAGAAAATTAATAAAATAGAACTTTGTTTTCTTCTGAGGCTCCTCTTCTTACTTCTAGGTAGTATGTGCTCCTTCCAGTGGCTTTGGGGAGGGGGTGGGAGAGACGACAGGTCTGGGATCAGGGAGTCTTCAAGGCCTCCGCTGAGGGGACAGCGAATCTACCATTGAACCGTGCATGGGGGACATGGACGAAATGAGACGCGACAGGGACAAGAGCATTTTGCTCTGCTTCCAGGAAACATCAAGTGAGTCCGATCCTCAGTTCTCACCAGGAAGCCTGATCAGGCTGAGGCGAGTTCCTCGGGAAGGAAGGGCGCGCGGGGTGCTGGGTGGGCTCGAGTAGTGAGGCCTCAGAGCACCCACCGGGAGCTGTGCGGGCGGGGGCGTGGAGGAGAGAGCTGGGCCCCGCCTGTCGTGCGCTGGAGAGCAGGTCTCCTGGCTCCCCCACCCGAGAGCCTTCCTTCCCGGGTCTCTCCGACGCCCTCGGCTCCCCACAGGCCTTTCCCCTCGCGTCCTCCCTCCCTTTCCAGCACCTTCACTCGGCCGGTTTTTCTTCCTCCTCCTCGGCACTGAGCTGAGACGCGCTGAGCAGTTTGCTCTCCTTTTTCCACTTCATGCGTCGGTTCTGGAACCATATCTTGATCTGCCGCTCAGTCAGGCACAGGGCGTGCGCGATCTCGATGCGCCGCCGCCGCGTCAGGTAGCGATTGTAGTGAAATTCCTTCTCCAGCTCCAGCGTCTGGTAACGCGTGTATGTCTGGCGGCCTCGCCGGCCACTGGGCCCAAAGGAGGAACCTGTTACGCAGAGTGGAGATGCTGAGGCCTGGAGTCACCGGGCCCAGGGCCCCCTCCCCTAGTCGACCCTCGAACACAGACTCCAGCCAGTACAGGGATACCCTCCACTCTGCCGGTTCCCTTCCCCACTTTCGCACTCCTCCAGCGCCCCCTCCAGATTCCCTCCTGGTTTCCTAGGCCTGTGCCGTCTGTCTAGATGGGGGAGGGGAGGAGCAGTTTGAACTCCCACCTGAGCCTGGGGGGAGGGGCTGGTCAGGTGTGTCTCTTCCTAGTTGCATCTTGTCTTTCCCTCGCTTTCCATCCATCTTTCTCCCCCACCCCCATTCCGCCAACCCAGTGATAAATCCAGGCCCTTAATCCGTAATGACGTAGATCGATCCATAGTCCACATTAACGGCTCCGCACTTTCGAGTCCGGCTAATGGACATCAGTTGGGACTTAAGGCCAACAAATAATCCAACCTGAGACCCCGCGCCTGTTTCTTCCTCTCTCGCTCCGCCTGCTCCCTCTCTCTTCCTTCCCCTTATTCCTCCTCCCTCCTCTGATTACCACCCCTTTCCTGGTGCCTCATCTTGCCCCAGCCCCCCACCCTCAGGGAAACACAGTCCCAGTCAGACTCAACTCTTCCTCTTCAGCGTCACCTCCTACCCCCTTACATGACGCACTCCGTTTTTAATGGAGCCGTCTTTGGTTGGGGAACCCTACCAGGGCTGGGAGAGGGGGGCTGGGGGCGCAAAGTAAAGCCAAGCCCGTGTCTGCGGGCCCCTGCTCCCTTTCCTGTCCTGGAACCCCGGCTCTGGCCAGGGGTCCCAGGAGAGCACACTCCCTCCCCGTTACTCCCAGTGTGGCTGGGACTTTGCAAACTTTGTAACTCCTGCCTAATAGGAGACACAGCGAGAGACCCCGGGCAGGCACCCAATCTTCTTCTATCTCCTAACTGAGATGCCCACCCAGCACCCTGTGGGAGATTGGGGCAGGGGGCGCTCACTAGTTCTGTGTCCCGGGGTGGGGGCCCGGGAAGCCAGGGCGACGGCGACGGCGACGGGAAGTCTCACTCACTGTTGCACGAATTCATCCGCTGCATCCACGGATAGACCGGAGTAGAGCACTTCTGCTCTTCTGTCTCGCCGAACACGCTCTTGTCCTGCGCGCAGTCCGACTTCCGCGGCTCGGGGTGGAACGGGGGCGGCTCTTCGGCGCCGGAGAGTGCGCAGGCCGACTCCTTCTCGCGGTAGAAGGCCGGCGCCGGCCCGTAGTCGCAGGGCGCCGCTCTGCCGTAGCCACTGCCCGCCGGCGGGTAATAGGAGGAAGTGGCAAAGCCCTTGTCCTGGCCCGGCCCTGGCCCATAGGGCGCGGGGTAATGCCTCAGCGGGTCCGCATAGCCCGATGAGTAGAGCGGTAGCTGGCCCAGGAAGGACTCCTGCCCGCTGGCCAGAGTGACGGGGAAGGTGGAGTTCACGAAATAGGAACTCATTGGGAGGGGAGGCGCGCGCGGCCACTGCTGCTCCGCCGGGTTTATGATTTGTTGTGTTTTATAGTCCGAGCGCCGCGCCTATTAGTAGTATATCCGAGATTGGGTTTTAGCTGAGGGGGGATGGCGAGGTGCCAGTGAGGGCCAGAAGGAAATACAACCATCTGATCCAACACTGACCAATGGCAGAGGCAGGAATTGTCAAATAGCACCCAGGAGGAGCGCAGCCCGCACGAGGGACCCGCGCACAAACCTATCAACCTTTTTTTTCCTCCTTCTCCTTCGCCTTTCTCTCTCTCTCTCCCCAACAACACAGCGCGTCCTGTTCCACCTACGTAGGATCTGTGAAACAGGCTCTGTGCCTTTGAGGGAGGAGGGAGCGTTTAGATTGAGACCACCCCACTCCCGGGTGATTAAATAAATACATCTCTCTCCTACCCCACGCAGGATTGGAAAAAGTTAATTGTGTTTTCAGAAAAGTTAACCCCTGCGTTGCTTGGGCCCCTTCTCTCCAGGGAGGGGTGGGTAAATGTCTCTGAATCTCCTTGAGAGAGAACTAAAGAAGAAGATTTGTTTCTAGGGTTTTATGTCGGTGGAAGGTGAGAAGAGTTCTCCGCTAAGACAAGCAAAGAAGAAACACCCTCCTCCCCAGGTTTTGAACATCGTTCTTCCTGTTTATCAGATCTGATCTCTCTCCTCCAAGCCTCGGGTTATTGTTCCTGCTTCTCCACAACCCTTCTGTTCTGAGGGGGCAGGCCAGATCCCACTGCCTAGAAGACCCAGAAGAGGAGGAGCCGGCAGGAGGGACTGAGCCCAAGCTTCCCCTTCTGGCTCTGTGGCTAGACTAGGAGCTTCTTGGAAGGTGGCGATGGGGGCGGCTACCCAAAACATTCTGCCTGGTTCTAGTATGCAGCTTCTCACTCTTGACAGGGGAAGGGGCACTGGGGAAAGCGACTAACCCTCTCCTCACTTGGCGATATGGAGTGAAGGAGTGAGGGGTATCCCTCAGCCTAGGCGGCTTTATTTGTCTGATCCCTATCCTGCCTGCAACCCTCACTCCAGTACCCTCTGCAATCCCAAAAGACTTAAGAATAGCCTGGGCTATAGGATTTTCAGGAATCAAGTATGTCCCTGTAAATCTGAGGACAAGGAAGAAATCATTCTTCTTCCAGTTGTGGGCTTCAAACCCTCCTGATAGTTGAGGCAGTCAGAGACCACTGGGAAGAAAGGCACCCTCACTCTTCTTCCAAGTCTCTGTAGGAGCTGCCTGTTCTTTTTGAAATTAATTCTTTCCCAAGACTTGGTTTTTGCTTTAGTTTGATAGGGAGAGAAGGGCATTTGCGTTCTCTTGGGGACTCAGCAGGCAGCTTCCAGCCATCAGCCAGCATTCCCTCTCCCTTCTGTCTGTGTCTCAGCATCGCTACAATTCCCTCCCACACCCCATGTTCATATCATCAGCTTTGCTGCCTTACAAATTTGGGTGTGTGAGAGAATGTATATCTCTGGCTCTTTCATCCAAGGAAAATGATCATTGAGCCCAGGCTGGGAGACAGGGCCACAGAGCATTTCCAACATTCTAATATGGATCCACAGGCCACATAGTGAAGGGTGACAACCTTCACACCTGGGGACAAGAAGGGGCCAGGGCATGGAACAAAGTCAGATGTCAGGCCAGGCTGACCCTCCTCTGCCTTGTCCTTCCTTTGGGCTCCTTTTTCTGGCCAAGTTCTCCCCACTGAAGATGGTAAAAGACACTAGAGAATGTGGTAGAGGACTGAGCTTAGATGACCAAGGGTGGGAACTTACTTGGTTGCAACATGGTCTCCAAGGCTCTCTGAACTCAGGGCAACTTCTAGGCTGCACCTTAATGGCAAAATGGCCATCCCTGGATGTCCCTCCAATCACTTCCTAACCTGACTCTATGGGAGTTTTTGATAAGCATTTAAGAAAACAAATTTAAACCCCCTGATAATGAAGAAGGATAAATATTCCAAACCTAGCTATGGTTGGGCTCACTTCTAGAGAGGACTAGGGGCCATTTGAACAGGGGGGGAAAAAGTGGGAGAGAGGGCTTGCATGCACCTCCCTCCCTGCTGCTGAGGCTGAGCCCTGGGCCTCAGCCTTCCGTGCCTCCTCCCGGCCCAACAATGTCCCCATCCTAGCACTAAATAGTGTGGTTTTCTCAGTGGAGTCTGAACAAAATAAGATCTCGTGAGGAAGGGAGCATTTCCCTGTGTCAGAAGCAGGAAAATAATTGCCCTATCTTTAGAATCACAGCCCCCAAATTTACCTCACCTCTGCAGGTTGCTTGTCTGGAGATGGAGCCACTATGGGCAGGGCCTGGGCGCCTGGAGTCGGGCATGAAAGGAAATAGCGCCTCATCGCTCTTATCTAAGCCCAGAGGTATTTATGAGCGTTTATTCATCTGATCTGTTTGTTTGGGAAAAAGAGCAGGCGGGCAGGGCGGGCCAGAGACCGACTCCTTTCTGGAGCCAGATCCCTACGAATCTGTCTGTGGTTCGGTCCACCGCCCTCTGTCTGTCTCCATGGGGGAATATGTAAATACACAGCGGGCTCAGCCATCCGCCAGTCTGGGGTGTCTCTCCCTGCCTCAACGAGGAAGTGTGTGTTCAGAGAGATGGATAGAAGTGTGTACCAATTCTTGAGTACATAACAGAGGGATTACACAGATACCCCACAGGCAGGATTTATAATTGTAATTTTCTATGCTGTGAGTCTGCAGTCCTGTGGGCAAGCTAACACATTCCAGTTCCCAGGAAAATGTTTCCTAAGTTGTGTTCAGTTCAGGAGAAAAATTCTTGATAGGTAACCTCAGGAGGGATATTTGCCTCTTTGTGTGTGTGTGTGTGTGTGTGTGTGTGTGTGTGCGCGCGCGCGCGCGCGCGCGCGCGGTGTGTGTGTGGGGGTACTGAGACATTGTCCAGGCTTCTGATTTCCTCTAAGCTATAAGGCCCTCTCCCTCAGCTCTTTGGGGGTGATGAGCACCTTCCCCCACTACTGCCAACTTTGGCTGGGGTGGGATGGGATGAAAATATTTCAACTCAATTCTCACCCTGGACTCTGTTTCTCTGGGTTTGGGGAACATAAATAAATGTTCCCAGGGGTACTGAGTGATCACTCCCATAGGTTGAGGGAGGCTCTTTAGATGAGACACTTTGCCCTAAAATTGGTCCGTTCAAATCAAAGTACAAAGACTTCATTTTCATTATGCAAATGAGCGGCATCCTCTTTGATCTTTAAGGGGAGTGAGCAGTAGCGCTGAGCCACTCTCCCAGTTTCCTACCCTCACCCAGGGCGCAACCTAAAGGCCCTGAAGTGTTTCAGTACCATGTACCAGCTTGACTTCTCTACATGTCTTTTGGATTGTCCAAAAGTAAAACAATCTCCGAGGGGCCAAGGACCTTCTATGGCTGGCTCCCTCGGGGCCTCCTATAGAGCACCTCGCTGAGCCGGGCCATACAGCCACCAGAAAGTCACTCTCGCTGCAGAAAAGCTGAAAAGAGCTGCTCCAGAAGCGCCAAAAGCGGGTGGGGGCCGCAGCCACAGTGTTTGTCCCCAGCACCACCAGGCACCTTAACCTCATCAGCTCCTCTAGCCCTGGGCCAGACTCTGAGAACACCTTGGTCTGACTGGCACCGCAGGCAATTTCCTGGAACCCCACCCCCACCCAGGAATGGGACCACAGCACCTTTAAAGGAACTGCCAGAGCTTCCTCCTACGGCTTGAAAGCCCAAGCTAATCAGTAACCCGTGAGACGGGGCCAATATTCAAACGCTGCAGCAGAGGCGCATAGCCTAGCCCTGGCCACTCCCTCTTGGGAAGGTGGTCGAGTTAAGCCGGTGTGAAGGGTCCAACAGGAACGGAAATTACCACAGTGTGATTCCTTAATGATTTGGCCCCAGTCCACTTCCAAATTTTTCCCAAATCATATTTAGGTCCACTTCGCTTGAAAAGATCGAGAATGGGGGAGGGGATTGACACTCGCTTGCAGACATCAACAGTTTCCAGAAAACTCCGTTCAATTCCTTCACCACGAACCCACCAACCAAGGAACTGGCGAGACCCACCAGCCAACCAGGAGAACACAGACCCGGTTTGTCTTTTGACAACCGAGTGGAACTGCCGGGGCCGGCGCCTGCCCTGCGGGTCCCCTCCCTTGGCAGAGAAGAAAACCAAATAAACCTTGAACAGCCTTGGCTTCGGATGTCTCAAGCTGCCTCTTCCTCTCCCGCACCTTGGTGGGGTGGGGGTGGGGTGGGGATGGCGGTGGGGGTCTTGTCTCTGATCCCTCTACTCTTTGATTCAGGGCCCCTGCCCGCTGGAAGCAGAATTAGACATTTTAAAATATGCCCTAGAGGAAGCCGCTTCCCCTGCCAGCCGCCAGGTTTGGGGCTGGGATGGGCGGAGACTGGGGGAGTGGGAAATTGGGGATGATGGGTGAAGGAGAGACTTCTCTAACCCACACCGGGGAACCAAGATCCAGCTGAGAGAGTCGGCGTGGGCCCGAAATCCCCCGAATCCCGTGGATCTGCGCGACCGGGTCTCCAGGCGTCGGGGGCACCGCTGGACAGTGTCGCGGGGCTTGCGGCCCCTAAGCCGCTTGTCTCTGAACGGACGGTAGATGGCAGCAAACCGCATAATTTGGGTCACAGCGCACTGTCTAAGGGAGGATTTATAACCCTCCAAGACTACAGGAGAAAAAGACCTTTAGTATGGGTGGGTTTGGGAAAATTTTCCCTTGAGAATAGGCCCTGAGTGCCGTGGGTGCTGGCGGAGAACTCTCGCTACGAAGCCCAGCGGTCCCTCCGGGATCTCAGGCCGGGCCTGAACCTAGGGCATCTACCTGGGGCCACAGAGCTGCCTCTTTCGTGCCACAAGTGGCCGCGTCGTCCCTCTCCTAGCTTAGGACTGGGATAATAAATATATCCCCACTTCCAAAACGCCCCAGACCCTGTAACTCCGGGACAACCAGAGGCCCGAGGCATCTGGTCTTAAGAAAGAGAAAAGCAATTACATGTTCGTGCAAACCTAACTAAAAATCACAATCTCTCCTGCCCTGCACAGCCAACATCACTTATCTCTTGGCTGGAAGCTTCCCCAGAAACTCCCTTACCCCATTTTAAAGTACTTGCCTCAAGGCTGGCACCTACTTCCACCCCACCAGCTACTTTAGGAATCTCTGTCTCCTGCCCAATGGTTCTCTGCCCTCCCCACCCTCTAGAAGGCCTGACTGAGGGATAAAATTGGACACCCGAGGGACGGGACTGTCTGAGCTCAGTGCCAGTTAGCTTTTCAGTTTAGACGCTGCTAGGTCCCATAATTGGATTTTCTTTTTATTTTCTTCTTTCTTTCTTTCTTTTTTTTTATTTACAAGCCTAAAACAAAAATGCACTTAACAGCTTCTTCACAATCACCATGTCTGGACCCAGGAAAGTTTGAAATGTTATCATATCAGACATACACATGGCAATTTTTTCCTCCACCGAAATCCACACATCCCATACCAATACAACGCAAGTAATAGAAGCAATATCGTGCAGAAACCAACAGCTGCAACCTACCGCATTAAAACCACAAAACTGTCTCCCTGCAGAGCGAGGCTCCCTCCTGCGGGAGTGGCAGTGGCGAGATACTTGGGCATTCTCGGGCAGGCTTCCTGGTGGGTGGGTGTGGGGGGGTCTCCCTCGTTTTTGGTGTCTCCACCCATAGCCCTTTAATTTCAAAAATGTCTCCGAAGGGAGATAGTGAACATTTCTCTGTGAATTGTCTTTTCTGTGTTTCTCTAGCCGTTTCCTCTCCCTCGCCGGCCTCGGCGGAGATTCCAGGCCCTATAGAGACCAGGACGTCCCTTAACGCCACCGCCCCACATGCCAATGCTTCTGGGAACCCAGAGATATCCGCACCAGGCAAGATAACTGCGCGGGGGCAATAGCTAGAGGCCGGGACAAGGGAGGGGTGGCAGGAGGGGGAGGGGGCAAGCCCACGGAGGCCATAAGGACTGGCTTCTTTAGGTGCCACTGAAGTCCAGATAACCCACCCCCCCCATCCTCTCTTTCGCTGCCCCCTTGCTTGAGTCTCTTCTCCAAGCATAAGAAGGCGACTTAGAGCTGGTCTCCTGGCCGTCTTTTGATTCCTCTTCCCGCTTTCCCTGCCTTGGCTCCCCCTCCAGGAAGCAGCCACCTCTCTCTCCACCTCCGAATTTCCTGGGAAGCTTTTCCCTGCAGCGCCCAGAGATGGGGTTCAGCCCCGTCTTGGAGCGGGGAGGAGGGAGAAAACCCAAGCCCCACCCCCCACACACAAAAGCGATGCAAAAGAACAAGAAAATTGTAGAATCTCCCTTACCTTTGCAGACCTTGGGATTTTTTTTTCCCCTCCGGATTGAAAGGAATGGGTAGGGAGGAAAGAAGGAGTGTTCAGTTTCTTCTTCAGCTTCCAGATAATATTGTCCCAACGTGAGAGCCGTTGCTTCCCCTTCTCTGACTTGGGAGAGAGGGTGTTTCATTTTTCTGACATTTGCATAGAAAACGGAGTAAGTTCTGGCTTTGAAAAATAGTATGGGGCTGCGATCCTGGGCAGATTGTCCATTTACCTTCCATGGTGACTAAAATCCCAGATCAGTGAGAAAATTAACTTATCAAAATTATTTTTGGTTCTCTCTTTGTGTAATTCCCACCCCTCCTTCTCTCCCTCTCCCTCTTGCGCGCTCTCTCTCTCTCTTTTCTCCTCACCCCCCTCTCTCGTCCTCTCTCTCTTTTGCTCTATCGAGCTGATACTGAAGTATAAAAATATCAAGAGGCTGGAGCCCTGAAGGACGACAGTGCTCCGACCTAGGTGTGGTGTCCAAAAGAATGCTGCATTATAACCACCAGGGAAATGATAAAAAGTTCATGTTCACGATCGCCCGGCCACATGACCGGCGCCGGCCAATCGCTGGATTCAACCACTCATAAACTTCTATCACAAAGTTGTAAATTTTCATAAAACAACAAGGAATTTATTGCATTTCTTCATGGCTGCTCCACCAGCAACCCTTTTCTCAGTCGCCATCTTCTTTTCTTCTCCTTCTCTCTTTTTGGGGAAACCCCAATCTGAGAAGGGGTGAGATTTGGGGAGGCAGGAAATCAGAGTGGAGAAGCCGTAACCGTACAGCTGGGAAGGGGGTTCTTTTCCGAACCTCCCTATTTTCCACAGAAGCTCTGCGCCCTCTTCTAGTAAAAGTCTACCCCAAATCCTCTGCATAGGGACTGTTCTGAGACAATTTGGGGGTGAGGCAGGAGCAGGAGCCGGTGCCTAGAGTTGCCACCTTCATAAGGGCAAAATGAAAGCTTCAGTGTCCCCTCTCCCCCTCTGAACTGGCCCCTCATTGCTAGCCCTGTAGATGGCAGGACCCCACCTGTGAGGCTTGCAACATTGCAGGCATGGGGGCCTTAAATCCCCTAGGGCTTAGTGTTTGCCCCAGGAGGAGAAGTGGCCTGGATGGGGGCCAAGGCAGATAGTCAGATTCTCGCCTCCGCAACCCAGAAACTGGGGGAGGGTAAAGCCGGATCCTGGCTTCTCCCGCCCAAATGCAGGCAAGTCCAGGTTCCCTTTGACAGCCCATCCGCTCTGCAGGGCGTTACGTGGTCATTAATGGGGGAAACTGCAGGTTTAGAAGCATTTTACATACAAATTCAAATTCAACAGATTATCCTAAAACCAACCCCCCTCCCTTTTTCTGTCCAAAGTCTGTTTAAATTTAAACAATCCAGGGTTTATAATCGGATAAATACTAAAAATCAGTTCAGCGGATCTAGTTGCATAGACACCATCCTCTAAGTTTTGGTCCTGCAATCAGTGGGTGTTTGGAAGCAAAAAACAAAATAAAAATTCAGCCCGGGTTTCTCAGGTCCCCTGAAATAACCCCGTCTTTCAAGTTGACCTACCAATGCCCAAATTGAGGAAACGAAATAACCTCCCCCCACATATTTTTCCTCCTCTCTCTATGTGCTGCGGAGATGGTTCCAGGCTGCTAGCGGCGGCTGGGAGAGCTGGCGGAGAGGCGCAGAGGAAGCCCCGGGCGTGGCGCGGCCAGGCTCCGAGAGCGGCCGGGATGCGGCCACACCAGTCTGGTAAACTCGCACCGCTCAGGATCTTGCTCCCGGACTCATTCACTTCCCCAACCCCCATTTTAAAGTTTTATTTGGGTCGTCTGTGTCAATTCAGAACGAGATAAATTAAGACAAAGGAAAGTAAAATAAATCGAAATAAAATAAAAGAATAGCTCTTGCCGAAAATGTTTGCCGTGCAAGCAAGAAGCCGTGAGCGCCCTAGCTGGAGGCTGCTCTGCGCTGAGAGGCCTCTACTCCAGGGCCTGGCCTCTACCCAACGCCACCCAAGAAGCCAGAGTGGATTTGGGTGTTCATTTTCCCTTTCCTTCCACTATTCCTTCATATGGGGCCTAGCAGCTTGGATTTCAGCTCCGTCTTTGTGCCTGGTCTGCAGCCCAGATCCAGATCCCGCAGCTTGGTTTCCAGGTCTGAATGAGGAAGCGCGTTTGTGAAATTGTGAGGTTTTTGTTTTGTTGTTTTGTGAGCGTGTGTGACTAAGCATGTGGGCTCCTGAATGCGTTTACTTGGGGGCAAATGTGAATCTGTGTTTATAAGCCAGTGTGTGAATGTACGCTGGTATCAATGTGTCTGCGAGTGTGAATGTGTGTTTACTTGTGAGCGTATGGGAACATGAATGCATATGTTCTGGGCGTGGGTTTGGTATTATGTGAATGCCTGTATGTTTATTTGTTAACATATGGATAGGAGTGTTTGTGACTGTGACAGTGCGTATCTGATGTCAGCCTGTAACACATGTGACTGTGCAACATGTATGTCAATGTGTGTAAAAGCGTGTAAAGGGAATGCATGAGTGCAATATCGGGGTTCACTAGTTGGCAGCCCCCAGAGCAGGAGGCACCACCAAGAAAAAGAACAAACTCAGCACAGAAATGAACCTGCATCACAAGTCAGAGCCAAGGGGCTCTGGGAAGCTTACACATCGCTAAGGCTGAACCCTTTCCCAGCTTTAGGAAGACACAGAAAATAGGGCATCTGTTTATTTTTAATTGGGTTTTATTTTTCCATCCTTTAGATACACATAGAATGTAAAAGGGAGCACGGGGCCGGGGGATGGGGAGCAAGGAGCAGCAGCCAGGCGCTTGGGGAACACGCGAGTGGTAGGTTTTGGGGCTCCCTAAGGCCCCTTGGTGCCACTACTGGGAAGGCGGAGGCTCAGGAGGGCAGGCAACCACAGGGTTAGTCCAGACCCACAGTCCACAAGACAGCATTAAAGAGGGCTTACAAAACAGCAAGATTTTACAAAGACCTTACAATAGCAACATAGAAAAGGGGAGGTAAATTCCAGAAAGCTACAGAACAGGTAGATAATGTCCTTCTCATATTGTACAAAAAAACCAAAGCTGACAGACTTTCCTATAGGTAGTATTTTTTCAGTGTTGAAAAACCAAAATTTCACCTTTCTCCTTTAAAATGTTTTAAACTCCTTTCATTTAAATAGTTTTTTGTTTTGTTTTGTTTTGTTTTAACTTCCCTATTTGATTTGAGTTTCCTGATTCAGCTCCCAGAGCTGGGCTTCTATTCCTCTCCCTTTCTCATGTCTCTTCCTCTGCCCTTTCTCTGTCCCTCACTCTTCCTCTTCCTCCTCTGCTTCAGCCTTGTCCTGGCCGGTGGTCCCGGGACCAGCGATCTTGTTCTCCTTTTTCCACTTCATGCGCCGGTTCTGAAACCAAATCTTGATCTGTCTTTCCGTGAGGCAGAGCGCGTGCGCGATCTCGATGCGCCGCCGCCGAGTCAGGTAGCGATTGTAGTGAAATTCTTTCTCCAGCTCCAGGGTCTGGTAGCGGGTGTAGGTCTGGCGGCCTCGTTTGCGGTCGGTTCCTGTGCACAGTATTTAGAGGAAAATCAGTGAGTAAAATCATACAGAATACGCCAAGAGAGTGTCCACCTCTCTTTTAGACCCTATATGTAATCTGAAGTCGAAGGGTGAAGAAGCCCATTTTCCCACTAAACCAAATTCTGGCTTTCCATACCCCAGCCCTTACTCCAGCTGCAGTTTCCCCTAATTGCATAATTTTCTACAGGCTTCTCAAGGCAAACATTCCTATTTTCCATCCAAGAAGTCTTTTTCAGCCTGGAGCTTCTGAACCCAGGAAAGTAACCTGCTGGCTCTTAAAAGGCTCTGCTCCTAAGGGGTGCAAGTGGGATGAGGGGAGGTTAAACCTCCTTTCACTCTCTGGGATCAAGGACCCTAAACCCCCTCTTTTGAATGCTGATCTGATGGTCTTTCAAGTAGAGACCAACAGAAACCATGCAAGTGACCCTGAAGTGGGGTGCCAGGCCTGGCTTGAGAGCATTTCCCAAGAAGTAAAGGAGACAAAGGGGCCCCAAAGACCCAGTCCCCCCAACTCATCCCCAGCATGTTGTGGAATGAGAAGGTAAGAATTTGCAGATTTCGTTGGAGCAGAGTTGGTCTGACAGCAGTGACCCTCTGATGATTCTTTTCCAGTGAGTGGCTAAGCTTCAGCCAGGGCCAGGCTGTCCTGCTTGCCTGCTTGCCTGCTTGCCTAGACAGCCCAGCTCTCTAAAGCAATCTTTGGGCCTCCAGGAAGGCACAGGGGAAGAGGAGAGACAGCAGCCTGGGATAGGATGGGAACATGGAGTATCTGGGTGGTGGGGGCTGAAGGGTAGAGGGGAACTTCTGCGTTAGGCCCAGAACCCTGAGGAGACTGAAAGAGGTGCTGATGTCAGCCCTCCTAGGAAGGAGACAGGGGAGGAGGGGCTAGGGGCCCTAGTTTCAAGTTAGATAAAAGCCAAGCTGAAATGCTTATGAGCAGAAAAAGTGGGGCTTTGATAAATCAACTGGAAAGGCAGTTAAACTATGGAGCAGGTAAAGGGGTCTATAACCACCAATACTGATGGTGTGAGAGCCGGGCTCCTTCTGGCCCCTGATCATCACTGGGTTGCGTGCCTCTGACCATGAGTCTTGGGTCTTCTGGACTTTGGGGCTAGCTCCCACGTTCATCTGCTTTGAAACAGTGCAGAAAAGGACGTCTGGATCAGACTTGGCAGGGACTCCATGGAACCTCAGCCTCTTGGGGTTCCTGTAGCAGCTGGCTGAGTGAACTGCACTCCCTAAGTTTTTATTTGGCTCCAGAGAGTCCTAGCCCCTCCCCCAAGAAGAGAGCCACTTATCTGGATTGACACCTCCAAACTTGGCCAGTTCTTTAGGGATTCCTAGGAGCCCTAGGAAGAGCACCTGAGGAAACCAGCTGCACTCCCATGAAGCCTCTGCCCCTTTCTAGCTCTCCTGTTCCACTCCCCCACCCACGTTCACTGGGATCAGGAGGCTCATCTCCCTTGGCCTCAGCCCCCTCCCTCCACCTGCCTCTCTAGCTCTGTGTCCCTGGTTGGGTCCTTTTCTCCTCCCGCCAGACCTCTACAGCCCACCTCTAATTGTCCTGATGGGAATAATGGGGGAGCGGGGTTGGCTGGAAAGGAAGGGGAGGGGAGAATTGCTTAGCGCTATGGCCCCCTCCCCCATACCTTATCCGAGCTGGGGCAGTGGGACACACCCAGGGCTGAGAGCCTTAGCTGGGAAGGGGGGAGAAGGGGGGAGACCCTAATAGCTATTCTCTGCAAACACTGGCCTTCCTCCGCAAGACAAACGGCCTCGTCTCCAGCCCGTGCCGGCACTGCTGATAAATATTTAAAGCTAAAAGGCCGAGAGGAAGGGTGGGGCGGGCTGGGGCTCGCAGCGCCGTGGTGTCGGCGAAGAGAGATCCGCCGGGAAGCAGAGCGAGCCTGAGAGCACCGAGCAAATATGGGGGCGGGGACGGCCTGCTGGGTCGCGGCCCAGTGGGTGCAGGCTTCCAGGCCGACCTCCGGCTGGGGAGCAGTCTGGACGCGGAAAGGGGCGCCCTGCCGGGAAGGGGGCGCCTTCCGGGTAATGTGCCCCGGCCCCTGGGGCTCGGGACAGCTCGGTGCGCGGCGTTACCTGAGCTTCGCATCCAGGGGTAGATCCGGAAGTTACTCTCGGCCGCCAAGTCCGAGTCCCTCTGCTCCTTGGCGCCCGCCGCCTTGGCGGAGTCGCCGGGACACACCCCGGAGAGGTTCTGCTCAAAGGGCGCGCAGTGCATGTTGAAGGAACTCGGCTCCAGCCCGTAGCCGGCCGCGTAGACGCCGGCCGCGCTCTGGCCCGCCATGCCCCCCCCGCCGGGGTACAAGCCCTGCATCGAGGCGGCGAAGGAAGCGCCCGAACCCGCTCCATAGCCCGGGCGCTGGGGGTTGGAAGCAAACGCACAAGAAGTTTGTTCGGGGAAGGCTCCGGTAGCGAAAACCGAACTTGAGGCTGGATATTTAGAAAATAAAGCATTCGCATAATACAATGAACTCATAATTTGGCCGGATGATTTGTAGGCAGGGACGTTTTAGTGTCGGTTTTACGAGATTCCTTGATATATTACAGAATTAGAGTCCAGATTTACACCAAAAGGACCCCTTTTCCTCTCCGGACCACGTGACCCCGCCCACGTGACGTCCCCTCCGCCAATGGCCGGGCCGCCTCCCCACGGCTCCCGGTAATACGGAAAAAATTGTGTGGCGTTGGATTTATAAAATATGATCAATAATGAATGGGATAGCCGAACCCTGTGGATTGGGGCTAGGGGCTCAAGAGCCGCTGCCGACTCCTGCGGGCTGGAGGCAGCTTGCAGGCGAGATTTGGGGAGGAAGAGATTGAGTGGAAGGGAAAATAACCTCGGGGCGATCCGTGTTGTCATCCCCCCCCCCCATCCTCTTCAGCCCGTTACCGAGCGAGAGACAAACGCAGGGATTGAATGCACGCAACTGGGTGGGTGGGTGCTTGGGGCAGGTCTGTTCTTTATTAATCCGGGGCAATTGTGCACGGCAAGGCCTTTTGGGGAAGTTGGTCCGGTTCTCCCAAGACGAGGAATGAGGCGAGCCTGGCTCACGGCTCTGTCTCTCTTGGTGCCCCAGATATGCGGGCGGAGATGGAGCAAGGCTTCCTAGGTGCTCCTAGGGCACAGGATCCAGCCCACGGGCCTTGAACGCTGCAGTTTCTGGTGGCAAAAAAAAAAAAAAAAA
>NW_016815820.1:2759585-2773073 GCF_001698545.2 Rhinopithecus bieti | reverse complement strand
GTCCTTGCTTAAATCCTTTTCTTTCCCCCCCGGCCCCCGAAAGAAGGGAAGGAGATCCACGGTAGCTCACACACAGAAGCTATTACGAGATACTACCACTAGCGGGGACTGGCGCGGCGGGGGACGCTGCGGTGGGAGGCCCGGCTCCTGGCCCCGCTAGCGGGGCGAGAGCTCTTTCGGGCAGGGGCGCGGGGCGGCGGCGCGCCGGGACCCGCGGACGTGCGGGCGGCCGCGGCCCTGGCAGTCCCAGCTGGAGCCTACTTCTTGTCGCCCTTCTGCGCGTCGCCCTCGTCTGCCGCCTCTGGGGCCCGCTCCAGCTTCTGTTTCTCCAGCTCCTCCTGCTCGCATTTGCTACTGGGGAACTTGTCTTTGTTGTTCTCTTTTTTCCACTTCATCCTCCGGTTCTGGAACCAGATTTTGACCTGTCTCTCTGTCAGTCCCAGGGCGTGCGATACCTCGATTCGCCGCTTGCGAGTCAGATAGGGATTAAATAGGAACTCCTTCTCCAGCTCCAGGGTCTGGTAGCGGCTGTAGGTCTGTCGGCCTCGCCTGCGTCCGGCGGCTGCTGGGAATGGGGGAAAGGGCGAGACAGAGGGGAGGGGAGGGTGGGGGAGGGTGCAGAGACGGAGAAGGTTGGAAGATTCGTGAACGAGCCTAGGAGACCAGTATAATAAGGGCAGGGGACCTTCTACCCCGTGCGGGGGCGGGGGGCGCGAGAAGGCCGCGGTCAGCGGAGGAGGAGGGGCGAGGGGGATCAGACACCAGTGAATTTAAGGGAGCCAGAAAGGGGAGCCCCCTCCCCTGGTAACCAGCACCAGAGTTGGGTAGGAGGTGGTTCAGATCTATTAAAAGTGCCATAAACTTTAGGAGGAAGGATGTGAAGGAGGGGGGAAAATAAGAATAAAAAAGCCGGGTGGGGACGAATGAACCCACCTTGAAAAATCCCCAGAGCCTCTGCCCCAGAAGAAAAGTTTCTTCAGGGTAATTAAACTATAAAGCAATTGAGAAGTGCAAAAGTTGAGCGCCCCCACTCCCACCACCCTCTCTTCACTACCCCCCATAAAACAGTAAACGGGGGAAAAAAAAAAAGAAGAGGAAGAAGAAGAATAGTAAGGCAGGGTGAGGGGTTTATAGATTCAGGAAATGTTTCTAAGCGACCCTCTTAAAGGGAAAGAAAAAAGAAAGAACGAAGAAAGAAAGAAAGAAAGAAAGAAAGAAAGAAAGAAAGAAAGAAAGAAAGAAAGAAAGAAAGGGAAAAAGCTGCAGGCCATCGGAACGGAGCCGGCAACTCTTCCAGAAGCTGGAGGAAATGCGCCCTGGCCTGCCCGGCCCCCTGCCCGGCCTTGGGCCCTCCCGGCCCCCTCCTGCCCCTGCCGGCCCCGAGGCGAGCTCACCTTGCGGGCGCATCCAGGGGAAGAGCTGTGTGGGCGACGGACTCTGCTCGGAGCCCTCGGCCTCCTCGCCCAGGCCGCTGGCGGCGGCAAGCTTGCAGTCTGCGTACTGCACCAGGTCTGGATCCTGCGCACCGAATAGGCTCTGGCGTTGCAGCGGGTCGTAGCCGTAGAAATTGCCGGGGTCCCCGTGGCACGCCACGGCGCACGGGTTCTGCTGGTAGGGAGCCGTGGACAGCGACGACGGCCCGTGGTAGAACTCCTGGATTTGCGAAGGGTGCTGGAAGCTGCCGCCGCTGCTGGGACCGTACACCACGGTGGGTCGGCCGCCCAAGTCCTGGGCGAAGCCGCAGTCATAATAATTGGGGCGCAGGGACTCCCCGGTTTTGTATTTGGAGAACAGTGAGTTGACGAAATAAGAGCTCATTTTATTGAATTTTGAGGCGGCGGCGGCGGCGGAGGCTGTAGTTGGGGGCTGTTGGGGAGGGGGGGGGGAGGAGGGACGGACGAGAAAAAAAACGCGGATTGCCGGCTCCTAGTCCCCTCGCCAGAAAGGAGCAGGAAGAGAGGACGGGGTGGGGGCGGGGGCAAAAAAAAAGAAAAGACAAGATAAAGGCGAAGAAGATCTCGAAGCTCGACAACTTTTTGTGATTCAGAAATAGCAAAGGACAGAAAGCCTCGAAAAGTCTAAGCTTGCATTGGCGCCGCGGCTCGCTCGCTCCCCCACCCCCACCCCCACCAAAAATATACCGCACTTAAAGAGGTCCTCGCTTTTACATTTCGAAGAAGGGATGCCAGTTCATAAACAGGTTTTCGGTGATTTACTTCCCTGCAAATGAGTTGTTTCATATTTTGCACTGTCTTTTCATGATCATTTGCATCCATTAGAGACCCCGCATCCTATTGGCTTCTTCGTACTCCTCCCGGACAGAACGCAGAGCGAGGGTGAGAGCGAGAGAGAGCGAGCGAGAGAGAGAGCTAGAGCGAGAGAGCGCCAGGGAGTGAGGAGAGAGCGGAAAAAAAAAAGGAGGGGAAGAAAAAAACACCCAGGGAGAGAGAAGGGGAGAGGGGGAGAGAGGGGAGAGGGAGAGGGGTGAGAGAGAATGAATACGGATTAAATCTGTTTAACTACCTACATTAATGAGATATCTCTCGCCTCACAACAAATCAAATACCTTCGCAGACCACCCCCAAAGACTGATGTGGGGGAGTCACAGAAAAAAACACGCACACACACATACACTACGCGCCAGGCGTAGGCACGCTGTTAATTTCGCGATTTTAACGAGGCAATTGGAGTCTTTCTAAATGTCAGGGTCGCTTCGGAAAAATGTAAAAGAACACCGTTTAATTGCGCCGAGTTTTAAAAGGTCCTATAAATGTAATTGGTATTTTAATACAAGTTATCAAATCATACAGCTTCCTCTCCTAAACATATTTTCAAACAAACGAGGTAGTCATATTTAAAGCTTTAATGATCAATTTCCTTATTATTGATAAAGGTTTAACTATCGTGTGGAGGGAATTGGTTGGGTAACCGGCCCCCCAAAAAACGGCTGTAAACTCTTTAACAAACTATAAAACGCAATAAAGCCGGAGTCTGTTGTTGTTTATGCCGCAGCGCATAAAAGCTGTTAGCATTTTACGAGTTCTTTCCTCTACAGCTATAAAACTGCAGCTTCGATCGCCCCCGCCGCCCGACTGCAGCACGGTGGGGGTGACGAAGCCGAGATGAGAATGATTATGGGGATTTTTTTCGGCACAAACGGTGACTTTTCTGAGATTTTCACCTCCTTCCATCCTGGCAAGCACCTGCCCCCACCCCTTCTCTGGAGCCCCCAAAAGGTCCCCTCTCTGCCCTGCCCTCTCTGCCCTGCCCTGGCCAGTCACAAAACTTCCTCTCATTAAACAAATAAGCAAAGATTTTCTGTGAAACAGGGATCTGGGAGATCTTAAGAAGGGAACGGGAGGGAAGAAGAAACTTTCTGGTTAATGAGCAATGGTTGAAGCACAGAGCAAAGTTCGAGCTGCCACTGCCGATTCTGCAGGTTTGTGCAATCTCTGCTTGCTGAAAAGGGGGTCTCCTGAAGGCCCTTCAGCCCAGTCAGCACTTTTGAGGGCAGACTTTGCATGAGGGGAGAGGGCCTGATGCCATCAGAGGGATGAAGCCCCACTGGGCTACCCCACAAATGCACCTCAGGACCCAGTAACCAAGCCCAATTATTAGCAGCTCCCAACCTTCTCAGGCCGACCCCCACACCTTCTGCAGTGCCCTAGGGTGAGAGGGCACCACTGAGCCCATCAACGCATCAAAAGAAAAGAAGGTTGGGTATCAGACCCTGGCACCTGGCCTTGGTGTCTGCTGTCCTATGCTCTCAGCCACCCTAGGCAGTGCCTGCAGAGTATGTGTTTGGGAGGCATCTATTAGTCCTCAGTGTCCCCAAGACCTTTTGAGCCAGTCATCACTTAAACTGACTTGGGTGTGGGATTCAGATAGAGCAAGGTTGCTAAGTCCCCCATTTTCTCTCCTTTCCCCTTGGGGAGCTTCTGGTTAAACCTGGCTCTCCCTGCAGACCTGGGGACCAGAGGCCTGAACACAGAAAGCTGGAACAAGCTGACTGGGTGCCACACTCTGTGGCCACTGCATTCCTTGCCTACCCGGCCTGACGATGGTGGTGGCCAGGCTTTAGAAGGCCCCAGTCTGAGGGTCAGAACCAATAGCCTCCTGTAGCAGTAGATTGGTAAGGGAGAGGAAGGAGAGAAAGAAAGAAAATTTTGAGCAACAGAAGTGGAGGCTTTACAAATACATTCAATCCATTGTTTATTCAGGAAACAGTGGTTTGTTTTTCGACGGGCACCTTTTGGGGACCCCATACACCCCAACATTTGTAAAAATGAAACTCACTTTTCCAAAGGGAACCTTACCAGTGAGGTCATTTAGTTCTTCAAAAGTGAACCCAGAAGAATGAGAGAGGGGCTAAAAGGGGGAGAGAGGTAAAGGAAAGGAGGAGCGGAGAGAACCAGGGCTTTGAATTTTCAGCGCGTGGCTGAAGGGACCGTGAGGCAACGGAGGGCCGAGTTAAGTTGTTGCCGAAGCAAACATTTTTATCAAGTGCAGAGGATTTTATGGTCATTATTTGAAAACTCACCGGCGAGATACACATTCAATGGCTTGTTCTAAATCATCTCTACACCGTGCCAGAAATTCCTGATGGAAGGAAAATATTTCTATTATGGGGGGGGGGGACAAGAAAGAGCGAGGAGACAATTTATAAACACCCAGCGGAGGGCAGATTTATTAGAGAAATTCAAGTTGAGGAGAAACTCCGCTTACCTCCTTACACTGAGTCCTGGTGGGGGAGAGGAGATGTTGCAGCTGGGGTGATTTTGAAGGGGAGGGTGTATCTATTGCTGGCGCAGTTTGTCGGATGGAAGGCAGGGATCCGGCGGGGCGGGGAGGACATAGGAGATTTCGAATGCAAGGGGCTGTGGACAGTCACCAAGGTGCGGGTCTCAAAACGAAAGTGCCCGGAGTCCAGACCTCCAGCTGCTCAATGAGGAAAGGACCGGCGCCCCCAAGTTTGCCTGCGGCCAGGGCCAAGGCGCACGGAAGCCGCAACTCTCACCTGGAAGCCGAGGAACCCAGGGATAACCGAGCTCCAGCGTCCTGACGCCGCGCCCGCCTTCGCGCCCATGGGAAAACGCGCATTCTTTGGGGCCCCGCAAAGCATCTAGAGGCGATATCCGAGCTTTCCCGCACCCCGCTGCCCTGGGGAGCCCCTGCCCCGTGCCTAGGTCGCCCTGCGCGCGCCCAGCCCAGCACCAGACTCATACAAAGGCACCAGAGCTTGCGCCGGTGCGAAGCCGCCCTGCCGGTTCTGAGCACCTCCGAATCCCCACAAAAGCTATGGCTCCATTCCCCCACACAAATTGGGGGGTCTCGGGCTGGCTTATGCGATTGATTTCCTCTCCAGTTGGTGGGCAGCCCGCCTCAGGGCAGCTGCCTCTCCATCCTACCTTCTTTTGCCGACTCGCCCCTCTCACCTGACCTGCTCACCCGCATCCAAGGACATTCCTTTCGCCTCCCTTCACGGAAAATCTCGTTTTTTCGAATCAATTCTCCTTTTGGATTTGGACCCATTATTCCTATTATTACTATTATTCCCCGTTTTCACTCATTTGTTGCCCTACGGAACACAGCAACTGGATGAGAAGCACTGAGCCCTCCTCGTGGGGAAAATTCAGAAATTGACCATTTGAGAAGATGGGGGAACACTACTATAAATGAAATCTATAAAATGGGGGTAAGGCCATAAAGAGCCCTATTTTTTTTTTTTTTTTTTTTTGGGGCAAATTATTCATGACTTTTGGTAGCACTCAGTTCCTGGATTCACGGCCGACCAAGGCGCGGTACCGGGCACAGACATCCTGAGCCGCCGCTCCCGGGAGTTTCACATGGAGCAAGGGTGCCATCTAGCGGTTCCTTTGCGAAAAGGCGCCGCAGCCACCGGCTCCACCAGTTTTCTGGGAGAGTAGCCGCAGAAGCGGCCGGCAGGAAAAACTTTCATAAGTAGCAGGAAAGGGGGAGGGATAGGGAGCGGGCGTCGAAATCAGGAAATGGTGCATGAAATTGTGTGGATCAGCTAAAAAACAGAAGAAAAAGAAAAAGAAAAAACACCACACAGTGAAGGAAAGAAAAGCCCTACGCTTTTTTCTTTCTACGTACACCTTCCACCCCTGCCCCTAATTTCTAGTGGAGACCGCAAACCAGTGCGTCCCTTGTGGCCTGTAAAAAGGGGGACCGCGCACTTTTCAAACTTCACACGACTGTTCCAAATTCTGAGGAGAAACAATTGGGCTTTTGTCGTCGGGGAGAGGAGGACTGACAGGATGGGATGAGACTGTAAAAGAATCAAGAGGCTGCCCGCGCCCAGACGTCTGGCCCCGCCGGACCTGCGTGTGTGTGTGTGTGTGTGTGCACGCGCGCAGGAGACTCCTCGTTTCGGACGCCTGATTTTGGTGGGGGTGTGAAGAACAAAGACAAAAGTCCCAATTGCAATCTCTGAAGCATTTGCGACAACAGAGTGTTCTTCCCTGGCTTCTCCCTTCTCCCTCTCTGCCCCCAGCCCCCCTACCCCCCGCCCCGGAAACCCGGAGTCCCGCGTTCTGGGCGTGTGAGGGTGAAGGCTGCCGGAGCGCGGCCTTCCCATTCCCCCGCCCGGCCGGCAGCCCCGGCCCAGCTGCGGCTCTCTCAGCTCCGGAAAGTTTCCCCTCGCTGTTTGCTTTGCTGCTGTTTAGTTTCTTAACCTTCAGAAATTTATACGCTATAAACTTTTATAGCAGTCATATTCTTTTATAGCTGCGCACACGGCATTGAATTCCTCTCCCGGCTTCTCTCTGCCTCGCACTCTGGCGGTCTCCCTCTCTGAATCTCTCTTTTATGACAACTGATTTCCCCATCTCCAGCTTCCGAGCCTCCGCATCTTCGCCTTTGTTTGTCTTTAAAGAAGCAGCCCTGGGCTGGGGACCCAGACGCTGCCGGCAGAGGCCTCTCCAAGCGCCCTCGCCCCTACCACGCAGCACTCCCCTCTGTTCCCCTCTGTTCCAGCCTCGCTGAGCGTTTGCTTTAGGCAGAAACCGACGTTCTGTGTTTGCTGTCAGCACTGGCTGGGCCTGGGTAGCCCAGGATGGGGCAGGAGCCTGGTCTACACCAGCAGTAAAGTTAGATTCATTTTGTATCCCCAATGAAACCCTCCTTGGAGGGTGCCTGTCCGGGCCTGCCTGACGCCGAGTTCCTCTTTCTCCTGCCTCCCGCCCTTTCTCCGATCAGTTCGTCCTTTCGTTGGAGGAGGGTAGGCCTGGCCTTTTCACTTGCAGGCTCCCTTCACTCGGGCCATGCTTTGTTCCCAACTTTACCCCAACCCGCAGGGTCTCCGTGGGCCGCAGTGTTGTCGGCTTGGGTTGGGGAGAGGCTCCTGCGGAAGGCCGGCTCGGGAGCGCCGGCCCGGCCGAAGTGGAATCCTAAGGCCTGGATGAGAAGCGCAGGCTGCCCAAACTTTAGGCTTCATGAGAGACTCTGGCGAAATCCCTCAGTCTGAGAGGGACAAAAAGGTGCCTCTTGAAACTGAGTTTAATTCTGGGGTCCTTTTGGGAGGTGAATTTTTCTACTAACACATTTCTGCTTCACACTCAATGCCCTCTCCACCCTTTGCAGGGGTGCTTACCCAGGTCTCAGCCCCTACCAACCCAACCCAGCTCAGACCAAGGCTGCTACCCTGTGGCTCAAACTGGAGCCTCCAACCCCAGCTGGGGGCCGAGAACCCTAAGGGGTTGGCTCCCTTTGAATGGAAGGAAGGAGAGTCCAGCCTTCTGGAGGCCTCTGTCTAGACCTAGGCACCCTGCTGCAGGGAAGAACAGAGGGAAATTACTGTGTTCCTCCCCTGCATCATATTTTAAAGTGGCCAAACTAAGGTGGCATTCTCAGGAGCTGCAGGAAGACCTACCTTCCCTCCTATTCTCAAGTCAGTGAGGAGGTCTCAGGACCTCATTGCTCTCCAGACCCTGTCCCCTCTCCAGACAACCCACATTTCCTCCCCCCACCCCACCTCCAGTTTTCCAGTTTTCCTGTTGGAAGGCTCTTGATCAGTTTAACCAGTAGTCTTGGGACCTGGGGTCTGGGACTGGCTCTCAGCTCCACCTCTAGAGAGCTCTAAAGGGGACCTTGCCCTGCAGGGTCTAAGAAGAAACCTCCTGAACTCAGCTATCTTTTTTTTTTTCCAAGCCTTTCTCCTGACAACTGGGATCTCTACCTATGGTCAGGCCCAGAGAGCCAACACAGAATAAGACACAGGAGAGATTTATTTTCTATAGTGATATATATTTTTTGTTCTTTTTCTTTTTTCTTCCAAAACAAACAATTAGAGCTCTAGGCCCCTAGCCCTCCCCACTCCCACCCAGAACCCTCCCATATAATCGACAACTGAAAACAAGCGAGACAATCACCCCCAAAGAAATCACGAAACACAAGCACAATTTCACGACAGCCACCGACAAAGCAAAAAACTTCTACTGTAATGTCCCCTTGCAGGATCAGGAGAAGCAGGAACAAGAGTCTAGGAATTGAAGGGGAATGAGAAGTAGAGGAGCAGGGGGAGGAGGGGAAGCAGAGAGTAAGCTTCCATCTGATGCTTAGGTGCGATTTTGCCTCTTTCCTTTGCACGCGGGACTGTTCCCCAGAAGCGCGCGCACTCACCAGCCGCGCAGATCGGCATCCAGGCCCATGAAGCAGGAGGCAAAGCCCGGCCCTGGGGCCGGTCACCTTTGACGCTGGGGCTGCAGCCGCCAGGCCCGGGGCTCCTCCGCGTGGGTCGAGAAGCCGACGGGATTCGGGGGAACGCGCAGAGCTTTGCGCGCTGGGGCCATTGCTCCTCCCTGTCCCAGACCACTTGTCCCGGAAGGGAGCTTGGGAATCGATTCACAATAAATTTTCATTCGGACTCTCCTGGCCTGGCTTTCCTGTCTACAGTGGGGTTTGACCTAGCGGGGAATGGAGGGTGGAGGGGGTTTTCTACAAGGGGCGGCTTTACTCGCGGGTGCAAGGTGGATTCGAGAGTTGGTTTCAGAGCTAGGGAGGATGCGGAAGAATGCAGGGCCGGTCGAGAGTAAGAGAAGCTACAGTCTGTCAAGTGGTGCACAGATGAACAGGACAACATTGTCAAGGCTCTACGACCCACAGTTTGACCTTCTTTTGTTGGAAGGAGAGGGAAACATCATGCAGAATTAAACATTTCCTGCAACAAAATGTACATGTTGGTGGGAGGTGGCGAGTAGCTCCACCTAAGATACCTTCATAAAACCAAGTGCTGCCTTTTCTTGTACTTTCTAGCCCACCAGCTTGGGGGCTAGGTTTGCCCCATCTTCCCCATGGCCCTTGGCCTGAGAATAGTTGGCAACTCCATGGGGATGGTATGGCAATGCTGCAGCCTTTGGGCTGCAACACCTCACTCAGGAGTCTGCCTCTAGACATCTCCCCAGTGGGTATTTGCATCAGGGGTAGAATCCGGGCTTGCCCGATGATCTGAGGGCTGTTTTGCCAAATTTGGTGTGCGATGGTCTGCATCTGGAGCCTCACTTCACTTGACTGAAGGGTGGTTGTGAGCTTGCCCCATTATTACTGTGTGGGTGTCTGCTGAGCTGTGTGGAGTTGGAGTGTCCCTGGGTGACTTTTGGGTGGGTGTAGAGAAGAAACAGGCAAGCTGGAAGTGAGGGGCTAGGACTTCCCGGAAAAATTACAGGGCATACTAGGAGCTTGACTAGGGTCTCTCTTTCCTTGTGGCCAATCACATTCTTAGGAACCAGCTACTTCTATCTTCTAAATCAACAAAACTTTCTCCTGACACCCAGGGAGAAGAGAGAGACAGGTAAGGGCAAAGGAAAGGAGAGAGGCTCTAGGTGCAGATAAAGGACTTGGAAGAGAGACTCCCTTCCCCATTCACTTGAATACATCCCAGACAATGCTGGCTTTGCAGTCGTCACATAAATAAGAGTGAGATGGGGAAGAGCTGGGGAGGACTGGGGGTAATCTTTAATCTTTACTCTTTGCCCTGCTCCTTATTCATTTTCTTCATTTTCATCCGCCGGTTCTGAAACCAGATTTTGACTTGTCTCTCACTCAGATTGAGGAGTCTGGCCACTTCGTGCCTACGGTCCCTGGTGAGGTACATATTGAACAGAAACTCCTTCTCTAGCTCCAGCGTCTGGTATTTGGTGTAGGGACAGCGCTTTTTCCGGGAGGAGCGAGCGTGCAGCCAGTTGGCGGAGGGGTTGGCTGAAAGAGAAGCAGCGATAGAATCAAAGAAAGGAAAGGGGTTGAAGGGCCCCAGACCAAGAGGGCACACCCTTGGTCTCCACTCCCCATCTTGCATTGGAGAAGAGGCCACCTGGGCCTTCAAGTTCTCAGGAAGGGTGTCACAGATGGGCCAGCCACTGTTATAGACACCTCCAGTTGAGAGGCTGTGTGGAAAGGATGGAGCCAAACGTGAGCCCAGGCTTGTTCAACATTTCCAAAGCTCTGCCTACATCAAGTTCCCTCTCAATTTTTCTCCACTTGGGTCCAAACTGCTTAGGACTCAGGTCAGCGTTCAGCATGGTTGAAGCCCCACCAGCAGCACCCCCAGGCTGGCTAGGGGTGGGTAGCTGACTTGAAGGGTCCTGGCTCTAGGAGGTGAGAGGAGGATTTGAGTGGGAAAATGAGATGTCTGTTCAGTTACCACATTTGGGGTGTCACTTCACCCCAAGAGACCTTTCAGCCCTTCAGTCCAGTCCCAGTACACCCTGCCTTGATCACAAGCTTGTGTCTCTAGACCACATGGCAGCAGGCATGTGTGTCTGTGTAGAAATCTCCCCCTCTGTTACCACCACACACCACAAATATGGGTCTGCACTTAGAGCCACAAACAGGCAGCACACTCCAATTCACACGCAACGCAATTGCAACCATTTATCAACTCCAGCCTATGGACAGGGGAGTGCCGGGGGCTCACAGATAACTTATGGTTGCAATAGTCTCTCTCCTTTTCAGCTCCTGCTCAGCTCACAGTTTGGCTAACACAAGTTCAGGGAAATTGGGGAGTAAAATTGCTCCAGTCCCAAGGTGGGGAGCCAGGGGTGATGTGGAGGTAAAAGGAAGCCCTTCACAGCACACCTAGCCTTAACTGGTCCTATGTGAGGGCTGGAGGGGAGAAGAGGGTAACTGAGTGGAAGAGAGGAAACAAAAATACATACAGGCTTCTCTTCTTACCCTCTCCCCCTACTCTGGAACTCAAAAAAGTTGCCAAATAAAGCTAAGCCAATTAAAAATAACAGCCCACCAGCTACTAGCTTCCTTCCCCCCAAGTGAAAAACACTGGATTTTTTTTGTATATAAAAAATTTGGTTCATCCTATGCTAAGTACCCTGTCTTACCAATTTGCAGTGCTATTTCCTTAATGTGATTGCCTGGGATGGGACCCGTAGCCGCATTAAATATGAAAGAGGGAAAAAACTGTTAATAATTGATCCTAGCCAAATGGCTGCCTTGCAGTAATGGTCTTTTCAGGCAGAGTTTGGGGTTTTAGGGTGGGGGGTCTGTTTGGGAGTGTGCGGGGAGAGTTGGGGAAGAATGTCTTCCCCAAATGCCAGCTCTTAGGATTCCACCTGGCAGGTTGGAGGTGACAGGACCCTGCAGGGAATGGAGCAGCTCTTTACTCTCTAGTAGGCAAGGATGCACTAAAGAGCCCTGGGGCCACTCCGTCAATGGGAAACCTAGCAGGGCAAGGAGAGACGAAAAAATCCCTACTTCCCAAAAAGAGTAAGAAACGAGGACTTGATCCACCAGCCTGCGAGTCATTGTTTGGGGCTGAGTTCCCTCGCCGATGAGCCCTTCTCAACCTTAAAAATAAGTAATAGGAGAACCCTCTCTTCTTACCTAGTAGCACCTCCTGAAAATCAGCCAGACTTGGCGTTCTGACTGGGGTGCGTTTGAGGAATGGGAGGTGATGGGAAACTACCCATAAAGGGTAAAGTTCTCCGCCTCTCTGCAACCCTCTCTTCCTCCCACCCCTCCTCTCCCCGGGATGTCCTGATATTCGGAAGCGATTTCCCGACTCCCCAAGAGGCGGACAGCCCGGGCTGGGGCTAGGGAGCCCCGCAGAGAGCAGCGGGGTGGGGAGGGGGGGGACCGCAGAAAAGGAAGCGGCAGCCCCGGCGAGGACGCCGAGGAGGAGAGGGGCCACCAGAGGGAAGGCTCCCGGGGAGGGGCCGGCGCATCCGGGGAGGGGGCTCAGTCACCGCGTCCTGGGCTTCCCCCGCCCCTCCCGGCGCCGGTTGCGGACTCTGCACGGCTACAGCGCGAGATCTGCTAGGAACAATTCTCCGCCAAGCTGTTGCATCGCAAATAAAATCCTAATGAGCCCCCTCCCCCTTCCCCTTGGCCGGCTTTTACGGTCTGCGCGTGGAGCGGGGAGCTCTGCCAGGCGCACGGTCCCGGGCAGCCCAGTGCGCTGCGGCCCTTGCCCTCGCCAGCTCTCCGCCTCGCTGGCCGCCGGGCCCCCGGCCCCACCAGCTCCTCTCCCGGCCGTGGTCGGTCTCTGGCCGGGCTTTCAGCTGGGGCCTCCGGGAGACAGGGGGAAAGAGGGCCGAGAGAGCTGCAAGTCGATCCCAGAGCCCCTGTTCCCCGCAGGACTTGAAGAAGTGGGGGCAGCGCTCCTCTGGCGGCCTCAGTCTCCCCTTCTAGAGCACGCAGCTTTCCCCCTTCCCTCCGACTTTCCTTCCTCTCCCCTCCTCCTCCCGGCCCGCTCTCAGGCCACCGCCGCAGTTTCCCTTCACATTGTCGGCAGTTTATTGCCTTTCCCCTCCCCGCCCCCCTCCTGGCCTTCGGCCTGGGTATTTCCTCACTTTTTATAACTTACTTTGATCCGGCCTCTCTTTGTCCTCGCTTCCTTCGCAAATTTTATTGTCCCCGTAGCCGGGTCTTTGATTAGACAGCACGGCCTCCCTGCCCGCCGAAGTTTCCAAACTGTACTCGGGCGTGCCCTGTTTAAGCAGCTCCCCAGGCGCGCCCAGCAGCGGCTCCGCCTTCACCGCCGCCTGGCCCTGCCCCGGGGCCGCTTCGCCGCGCGGCGCCGGCTCCAGCCAGGTGCGTAGGTACCTGCTCTCGGCCGGCGGGACGCCCTGGGGCTGGATGTAAGGGTGGTAGACGGACGGCAGGCTCCCGGACGCGTGCGGGCTCAGCGGCGCCCAGGAGGCGCCGAACACCGGCGCTTTGGGCTGGAAGCTGCACGAGGGGAACTCCAGGTGCTCCGCGTGGCCCGGCTGCCGCGGGCTCGCGTACTGGCCAGAAGGAAACTTGGCTGGAGGCGCGTCCTCACTCTCGTGACTTATGATCGAGTCGACATAATAGCTGCTAAGCGTCCCAGAAATGGACATTCTCAGACATTATCCGGGCGCTCGCAGGGGGAAGGGAAGCGCTCGCGTGGCGGCGCCCAAGCAGGGAGAGGTGGCACCCGGACCGGTGTGAGGGCTTTCGGACGCGACCCCCCCAGCCCCCCACCCTCCCACC